>NW_028125565.1:0-251639 GCF_965194825.1 Balaenoptera physalus
CACCAACAGTGCAAGAGTGTTCCCTTTCTCCACACCCTCTCCAGCATTTATTGTTTCTAGCTTATCTGATGCTGGTCATTCTGAGAGGTGTGAGATGATATCTCCTCGTAGTTTTGATTTCCTTTCCGTAACGATTAGTGATGGGGAGCATTCTTTCATGTGTTTGTGGGCAATCTGTCTATCTTCTGTGGGGAAATGTCTCTTTAGGTCTTCAGCCCACTATTGGATTGCGTTTTTTTTATTTTTGATATTGAGCTGCATGAGCTGCTTGTAAATTTTGGAGATGAATCCTTTGTCTGTTGCTTCCTTTGCAAATATGTTCTTCCATTTTAAGGGTGGTCTTTTCGTCTTGCGTATGGTTGCGTTGGCTGTGCAAATCTTTGAAGTTGCATTAGGTCCCGGTTGTTTCTTTTTGTCTTTATTTCCATTTCTCTAGGAGGTGGTCAAAAAGGATCTTGCTGTAATTTCTGTCATAGAGTGTTCTGCTGATGTTTTCCCCGAAGAGTTTGATAGTGCCTGTCCTTACATTTAGGTGTTTAATCCATTTTGAGTTTATTTTTGAGTATGGGGTTAGGGAGTGTTCTCACTTCATGCTTTTCCAGGTACCTGTCCAGTTTTCCCAGCACCACTTATTGAAGAGGCTGTCTTTTCCCCACTCTATATTCTTCCTTCTTTACCAAACAGAAGGTGACCATAAGTGCGTGTGTTTATCTCTGGGCATTCTATCCTGTGCCTTGGATCTATATTTCTGTTTCTGTGCCAGTACCATAATGTCTTGATTACTGTAGCTTTGCAGTGTCGTCTGAAGTCAGGGAGCCTGATTCCTCCAGCTCCATTTTTCACTTTCAAGAATGCTTTGGCTATTCGGGGTCTTATGTGTTCCCATACAAATGGTGACATTTTTGATTCTAGATCTGTGTAAAATGCCAGTGGTAGTTTGATAGGGATTGCATTAAATCGGTAGCTTGCTTTGGGTAGTAGAGTCATTTTCACAATGTTGATTCTTCCTATCCAAGAATGTGACATATCTCTCCATGTGTTTGTATCACCTTTAATTTCTTTCATCAGCGTCTTATAATTTTCTGCATCCAGGTCTTTTGTCTCCTTAGGTAGGCTGAGCCCTAGATATGTTATGCTTTTTGTGGTAATGGTAAAGAGGAGGGTTTTCTACATTCACTTTCAGAAGTTTCATCATTAGTATATACGAATGGCAGCGATTTCAGTACACTAATTTTGTATCATGCTCCTTTACCAAATTCATTGATTACCTCTCGTATGTTCTTGGTAGCCTCTTTAGTAATCCGTATATATAGTATCATGTCACCGGCAAACAGTGACAGCTTTACTTCTTCTTTCCAGCATTGTGTTTTGAATGCCCACAGGTTGTCTGACTTCTGGGTATAACTGCTAGAGATGCTATTTAAATAAGAGTTGGCATTTAGAGTTGTTGCCAGAAGGAGTTTTAGGATGGGATTCCATGAAGTGAATGCATTTCTCGTGAAAAAAAGAACATGAAATTTGGGAGACTTCAGGAATCTGTGTTTTGGACGGAATTTTCTTCCTTCAGTACAAACACGTTGCAAATAGAATCCACAGTCTCTGGAGACAGGGTCTTTAGTACTGTAATGAAGTTCAAATGAGGCCATCAGGTTTTGCCCTAATTCAGTACGTTTGGTGTCCTTGGATTGTAGATGGCTATGTTTGTCTTGTTACTCTCTCTGTATATATCAATGGGCTAATTTCTGTTAGGTCATGTAATCTGTGGTCCTTGCTTCTGGCAGCCCTAGCAATAAATGCACCCTTCATAACGAAGGTTGAGGCATTATCTTTTGATCATTCTAAAAGTCCTTAACAGAAAAGACAGCCCTTTCAAGGAAGAAAGGGATCTGCATGACTAACTGTTTCCAGAGTCTCCAGTGTGTCAGACTTCCCTGAATATTTTAGACTTCCCAGCACTCACAATACTTAAGACAATTCAATGAAATCTCTCAATCTCAATCTCTCTCTCAATCTCTCGTGCTCTCTTCCCTCCTCTCCAACCCACCTCAGGCAGCTAATGGGTTCTGTTCCTCTGTAGAACCCAGACTAAAACACTTGTGTTATATCCAGGGGTGGAACTATGGGATCATAAGGTAACTGCCTTTGTACGTTTTGAAGACAAGATAAGAGATTTTTCAAAGTGTTTGCTATATTTTACATTCCACCAGCAAAGTATTAGACTTCCATTTCTTCCATATTCTTTGTATTTCTTAATTTTTTTAACTTTAATTTGATTTTAATTTTTATTTTCTTGAATCGGTCATCAATTTTATACACATCAGTGTATACATATCAATCCCTTTGCCCAATTGAGCACACCACCATCACCGCCCCACTGCTGTTTTCCTCCCTTGGTGTGCATACTTTTGTTCACTCCATCTGTGTCTCAACATCTGCCCTGCAAACCGGTTCATATGTACCATTTCTCTAGGTTCCACATACATGTGTGAATGGACGATATTTGTTTTTCACTTTCTGACTGACTTCACTCTGTATGACAGTCTCTAAATCCATCCACGTCTCCACAAATGACTCAATTTCATTCCTTTTCATGCCTGAGGAATATTCCAATGTCTATATGTACCACAACTTCCTTATCCATTGGCCTGTCGATGGACATTTAGGTTGCTTCCATGACCGGGGTGTTGTAAATACTGCTGCAGTGAACATTGGGGTGCATGTGTCTTTTGGAAGTACGCTGTTCTCTGGGTTTATGCCCAGCAGTGGGATTGCTGGCTCCTATGGTAGTTGTATTCTTCGTTTCTTAAGGAACCTCCATACTGTTCTCCATAGTGACTGTATCAATTCAGATTCCCACCAACAGTGCAAGAGTGTTCCCTTTCTCCACACCCTCTCCAGCATTTATTGTTTCTAGCTTATCTGATGCTGGTCATTCTGAGAGGTGTGAGATGATATCTCCTCGTAGTTTTGATTTCCTTTCCGTAACGATTAGTGATGGGGAGCATTCTTTCATGTGTTTGTGGGCCATCTGTCTATCTTCTGTGGGGAAATGTCTCTTTAGGTCTTCAGCCCACTATTGGATTGCGTTTTTTTTATTTTTGATATTGAGCTGCATGAGCTGCTTGTAAATTTTGGAGATGAATCCTTTGTCTGTTGCTTCCTTTGCAAATATGTTCTTCCATTTTAAGGGTGGTCTTTTCGTCTTGCGTATGGTTGCGTTGGCTGTGCAAATCTTTGAAGTTGCATTAGGTCCCGGTTGTTTCTTTTTGTCTTTATTTCCATTTCTCTAGGAGGTGGTCAAAAAGGATCTTGCTGTAATTTCTGTCATAGAGTGTTCTGCTGATGTTTTCCCCGAAGAGTTTGATAGTGCCTGTCCTTACATTTAGGTGTTTAATCCATTTTGAGTTTATTTTTGAGTATGGGGTTAGGGAGTGTTCTCACTTCATACTTTTCCAGGTACCTGTCCAGTTTTCCCAGCACCACTTATTGAAGAGGCTGTCTTTTCCCCACTCTATATTCTTCCTTCTTTACCAAACAGAAGGTGACCATAAGTGCGTGTGTTTATCTCTGGGCATTCTATCCTGTGCCTTGGATCTATATTTCTGTTTCTGTGCCAGTACCATAATGTCTTGATTACTGTAGCTTTGCAGTGTCGTCTGAAGTCAGGGAGCCTGATTCCTCCAGCTCCATTTTTCACTTTCAAGAATGCTTTGGCTATTCGGGGTCTTATGTGTTCCCATACAAATGGTGACATTTTTGATTCTAGATCTGTGTAAAATGCCAGTGGTAGTTTGATAGGGATTGCATTAAATCGGTAGCTTGCTTTGGGTAGTAGAGTCATTTTCACAATGTTGATTCTTCCTATCCAAGAATGTGACATATCTCTCCATGTGTTTGTATCACCTTTAATTTCTTTCATCAGCGTCTTATAATTTTCTGCAACCAGGTCTTTTGTCTCCTTAGGTAGGCTGAGCCCTAGATATGTTATGCTTTTTGTGGTAATGGTAAAGAGGAGGGTTTTCTACATTCACTTTCAGAAGTTTCATCATTAGTATATACGAATGGCAGCGATTTCAGTACACTAATTTTGTATCATGCTCCTTTACCAAATTCATTGATTACCTCTCGTATGTTCTTGGTAGCCTCTTTAGTAATCCGTATATATAGTATCATGTCACCGGCAAACAGTGACAGCTTTACTTCTTCTTTCCAGCATTGTGTTTTGAATGCCAACAGGTTGTCTGACTTCTGGGTATAACTGCTAGAGATGCTATTTAAATAAGAGTTGGCATTTAGAGTTGTTGCCAGAAGGAGTTTTAGGATGGGATTCCATGAAGTGAATGCATTTCTCGTGAAAAAAAGAACATGAAATTTGGGAGACTTCAGGAATCTGTGTTTTGGACGGAATTTTCTTCCTTCAGTACAAACACGTTGCAAATAGAATCCACAGTCTCTGGAGACAGGGTCTTTAGTACTGTAATGAAGTTCAAATGAGGCCATCAGGTTTTGCCCTAATTCAGTACGTTTGGTGTCCTTGGATTGTAGATGGCTATGTTTGTCTTGTTACTCTCTCTGTATATATCAATGGGCTAATTTCTGTTAGGTCATGTAATCTGTGGTCCTTGCTTCTGGCAGCCCTAGCAATAAATGCACCCTTCATAACGAAGGTTGAGGCATTATCTTTTGATCATTCTAAAAGTCCTTAACAGAAAAGACAGCCCTTTCAAGGAAGAAAGGGATCTGCATGACTAACTGTTTCCAGAGTCTCCAGTGTGTCAGACTTCCCTGAATATTTTAGACTTCCCAGCACTCACAATACTTAAGACAATTCAATGAAATCTCTCAATCTCAATCTCTCTCTCAATCTCTCGTGCTCTCTTCCCTCCTCTCCAACCCACCTCAGGCAGCTAATGGGTTCTGTTCCTCTGTAGAACCCAGACTAAAACACTTGTGTTATATCCAGGGGTGGAACTATGGGATCATAAGGTAACTGCCTTTGTACGTTTTGAAGACAAGATAAGAGATTTTTCAAAGTGTTTGCTATATTTTACATTCCACCAGCAAAGTATTAGACTTCCATTTCTTCCATATTCTTTGTATTTCTTAATTTTTTTAACTTTAATTTGATTTTAATTTTTATTTTCTTGAATCGGTCATCAATTTTATACACATCAGTGTATACATATCAATCCCTTTGCCCAATTGAGCACACCACCATCACCGCCCCACTGCTGTTTTCCTCCCTTGGTGTGCATACTTTTGTTCACTCCATCTGTGTCTCAACATCTGCCCTGCAAACCGGTTCATATGTACCATTTCTCTAGGTTCCACATACATGTGTGAATGGACGATATTTGTTTTTCACTTTCTGACTGACTTCACTCTGTATGACAGTCTCTAAATCCATCCACGTCTCCACAAATGACTCAATTTCATTCCTTTTCATGCCTGAGGAATATTCCAATGTCTATATGTACCACAACTTCCTTATCCATTGGCCTGTCGATGGACATTTAGGTTGCTTCCATGACCGGGGTGTTGTAAATACTGCTGCAGTGAACATTGGGGTGCATGTGTCTTTTGGAAGTACGCTGTTCTCTGGGTTTATGCCCAGCAGTGGGATTGCTGGCTCCTATGGTAGTTGTATTCTTCGTTTCTTAAGGAACCTCCATACTGTTCTCCATAGTGACTGTATCAATTCAGATTCCCACCAACAGTGCAAGAGTGTTCCCTTTCTCCACACCCTCTCCAGCATTTATTGTTTCTAGCTTATCTGATGCTGGTCATTCTGAGAGGTGTGAGATGATATCTCCTCGTAGTTTTGATTTCCTTTCCGTAACGATTAGTGATGGGGAGCATTCTTTCATGTGTTTGTGGGCAATCTGTCTATCTTCTGTGGGGAAATGTCTCTTTAGGTCTTCAGCCCACTATTGGATTGCGTTTTTTTTATTTTTGATATTGAGCTGCATGAGCTGCTTGTAAATTTTGGAGATGAATCCTTTGTCTGTTGCTTCCTTTGCAAATATGTTCTTCCATTTTAAGGGTGGTCTTTTCGTCTTGCGTATGGTTGCGTTGGCTGTGCAAATCTTTGAAGTTGCATTAGGTCCCGGTTGTTTCTTTTTGTCTTTATTTCCATTTCTCTAGGAGGTGGTCAAAAAGGATCTTGCTGTAATTTCTGTCATAGAGTGTTCTGCTGATGTTTTCCCCGAAGAGTTTGATAGTGCCTGTCCTTACATTTAGGTGTTTAATCCATTTTGAGTTTATTTTTGAGTATGGGGTTAGGGAGTGTTCTCACTTCATACTTTTCCAGGTACCTGTCCAGTTTTCCCAGCACCACTTATTGAAGAGGCTGTCTTTTCCCCACTCTATATTCTTCCTTCTTTACCAAACAGAAGGTGACCATAAGTGCGTGTGTTTATCTCTGGGCATTCTATCCTGTGCCTTGGATCTATATTTCTGTTTCTGTGCCAGTACCATAATGTCTTGATTACTGTAGCTTTGCAGTGTCGTCTGAAGTCAGGGAGCCTGATTCCTCCAGCTCCATTTTTCACTTTCAAGAATGCTTTGGCTATTCGGGGTCTTATGTGTTCCCATACAAATGGTGACATTTTTGATTCTAGATCTGTGTAAAATGCCAGTGGTAGTTTGATAGGGATTGCATTAAATCGGTAGCTTGCTTTGGGTAGTAGAGTCATTTTCACAATGTTGATTCTTCCTATCCAAGAATGTGACATATCTCTCCATGTGTTTGTATCACCTTTAATTTCTTTCATCAGCGTCTTATAATTTTCTGCATCCAGGTCTTTTGTCTCCTTAGGTAGGCTGAGCCCTAGATATGTTATGCTTTTTGTGGTAATGGTAAAGAGGAGGGTTTTCTACATTCACTTTCAGAAGTTTCATCATTAGTATATACGAATGGCAGCGATTTCAGTACACTAATTTTGTATCATGCTCCTTTACCAAATTCATTGATTACCTCTCGTATGTTCTTGGTAGCCTCTTTAGTAATCCGTATATATAGTATCATGTCACCGGCAAACAGTGACAGCTTTACTTCTTCTTTCCAGCATTGTGTTTTGAATGCCAACAGGTTGTCTGACTTCTGGGTATAACTGCTAGAGATGCTATTTAAATAAGAGTTGGCATTTAGAGTTGTTGCCAGAAGGAGTTCTAGGATGGGATTCCATGAAGTGAATGCATTTCTCGTGAAAAAAAGAACATGAAATTTGGGAGACTTCAGGAATCTGTGTTTTGGACGGAATTTTCTTCCTTCAGTACAAACACGTTGCAAATAGAATCCACAGTCTCTGGAGACAGGGTCTTTAGTACTGTAATGAAGTTCAAATGAGGCCATCAGGTTTTGCCCTAATTCAGTACGTTTGGTGTCCTTGGATTGTAGATGGCTATGTTTGTCTTGTTACTCTCTCTGTATATATCAATGGGCTAATTTCTGTTAGGTCATGTAATCTGTGGTCCTTGCTTCTGGCAGCCCTAGCAATAAATGCACCCTTCATAACGAAGGTTGAGGCATTATCTTTTGATCATTCTAAAAGTCCTTAACAGAAAAGACAGCCCTTTCAAGGAAGAAAGGGATCTGCATGACTAACTGTTTCCAGAGTCTCCAGTGTGTCAGACTTCCCTGAATATTTTAGACTTCCCAGCACTCACAATACTTAAGACAATTCAATGAAATCTCTCAATCTCAATCTCTCTCTCAATCTCTCGTGCTCTCTTCCCTCCTCTCCAACCCACCTCAGGCAGCTAATGGGTTCTGTTCCTCTGTAGAACCCAGACTAAAACACTTGTGTTATATCCAGGGGTGGAACTATGGGATCATAAGGTAACTGCCTTTGTACGTTTTGAAGACAAGATAAGAGATTTTTCAAAGTGTTTGCTATATTTTACATTCCACCAGCAAAGTATTAGACTTCCATTTCTTCCATATTCTTTGTATTTCTTAATTTTTTTAACTTTAATTTGATTTTAATTTTTATTTTCTTGAATCGGTCATCAATTTTATACACATCAGTGTATACATATCAATCCCTTTGCCCAATTGAGCACACCACCATCACCGCCCCACTGCTGTTTTCCTCCCTTGGTGTGCATACTTTTGTTCACTCCATCTGTGTCTCAACATCTGCCCTGCAAACCGGTTCATATGTACCATTTCTCTAGGTTCCACATACATGTGTGAATGGACGATATTTGTTTTTCACTTTCTGACTGACTTCACTCTGTATGACAGTCTCTAAATCCATCCACGTCTCCACAAATGACTCAATTTCATTCCTTTTCATGCCTGAGGAATATTCCAATGTCTATATGTACCACAACTTCCTTATCCATTGGCCTGTCGATGGACATTTAGGTTGCTTCCATGACCGGGGTGTTGTAAATACTGCTGCAGTGAACATTGGGGTGCATGTGTCTTTTGGAAGTACGCTGTTCTCTGGGTTTATGCCCAGCAGTGGGATTGCTGGCTCCTATGGTAGTTGTATTCTTCGTTTCTTAAGGAACCTCCATACTGTTCTCCATAGTGACTGTATCAATTCAGATTCCCACCAACAGTGCAAGAGTGTTCCCTTTCTCCACACCCTCTCCAGCATTTATTGTTTCTAGCTTATCTGATGCTGGTCATTCTGAGAGGTGTGAGATGATATCTCCTCGTAGTTTTGATTTCCTTTCCGTAACGATTAGTGATGGGGAGCATTCTTTCATGTGTTTGTGGGCAATCTGTCTATCTTCTGTGGGGAAATGTCTCTTTAGGTCTTCAGCCCACTATTGGATTGCGTTTTTTTTATTTTTGATATTGAGCTGCATGAGCTGCTTGTAAATTTTGGAGATGAATCCTTTGTCTGTTGCTTCCTTTGCAAATATGTTCTTCCATTTTAAGGGTGGTCTTTTCGTCTTGCGTATGGTTGCGTTGGCTGTGCAAATCTTTGAAGTTGCATTAGGTCCCGGTTGTTTCTTTTTGTCTTTATTTCCATTTCTCTAGGAGGTGGTCAAAAAGGATCTTGCTGTAATTTCTGTCATAGAGTGTTCTGCTGATGTTTTCCCCGAAGAGTTTGATAGTGCCTGTCCTTACATTTAGGTGTTTAATCCATTTTGAGTTTATTTTTGAGTATGGGGTTAGGGAGTGTTCTCACTTCATACTTTTCCAGGTACCTGTCCAGTTTTCCCAGCACCACTTATTGAAGAGGCTGTCTTTTCCCCACTCTATATTCTTCCTTCTTTACCAAACAGAAGGTGACCATAAGTGCGTGTGTTTATCTCTGGGCATTCTATCCTGTGCCTTGGATCTATATTTCTGTTTCTGTGCCAGTACCATAATGTCTTGATTACTGTAGCTTTGCAGTGTCGTCTGAAGTCAGGGAGCCTGATTCCTCCAGCTCCATTTTTCACTTTCAAGAATGCTTTGGCTATTCGGGGTCTTATGTGTTCCCATACAAATGGTGACATTTTTGATTCTAGATCTGTGTAAAATGCCAGTGGTAGTTTGATAGGGATTGCATTAAATCGGTAGCTTGCTTTGGGTAGTAGAGTCATTTTCACAATGTTGATTCTTCCTATCCAAGAATGTGACATATCTCTCCATGTGTTTGTATCACCTTTAATTTCTTTCATCAGCGTCTTATAATTTTCTGCATCCAGGTCTTTTGTCTCCTTAGGTAGGCTGAGCCCTAGATATGTTATGCTTTTTGTGGTAATGGTAAAGAGGAGGGTTTTCTACATTCACTTTCAGAAGTTTCATCATTAGTATATACGAATGGCAGCGATTTCAGTACACTAATTTTGTATCATGCTCCTTTACCAAATTCATTGATTACCTCTCGTATGTTCTTGGTAGCCTCTTTAGTAATCCGTATATATAGTATCATGTCACCGGCAAACAGTGACAGCTTTACTTCTTCTTTCCAGCATTGTGTTTTGAATGCCCACAGGTTGTCTGACTTCTGGGTATAACTGCTAGAGATGCTATTTAAATAAGAGTTGGCATTTAGAGTTGTTGCCAGAAGGAGTTTTAGGATGGGATTCCATGAAGTGAATGCATTTCTCGTGAAAAAAAGAACATGAAATTTGGGAGACTTCAGGAATCTGTGTTTTGGACGGAATTTTCTTCCTTCAGTACAAACACGTTGCAAATAGAATCCACAGTCTCTGGAGACAGGGTCTTTAGTACTGTAATGAAGTTCAAATGAGGCCATCAGGTTTTGCCCTAATTCAGTACGTTTGGTGTCCTTGGATTGTAGATGGCTATGTTTGTCTTGTTACTCTCTCTGTATATATCAATGGGCTAATTTCTGTTAGGTCATGTAATCTGTGGTCCTTGCTTCTGGCAGCCCTAGCAATAAATGCACCCTTCATAACGAAGGTTGAGGCATTATCTTTTGATCATTCTAAAAGTCCTTAACAGAAAAGACAGCCCTTTCAAGGAAAAAAGGGATCTGCATGACTAGCTGTTTCCAGAGTCTCCAGTGTGTCAGACTTCCCTGAATATTTTAGACTTCCCAGCACTCACAATACTTAAGACAATTCAATGAAATCTCTCAATCTCAATCTCTCTCTCAATCTCTCGTGCTCTCTTCCCTCCTCTCCAACCCACCTCAGGCAGCTAATGGGTTCTCTTCCTCTGTAGAACCCAGACTAAAACACTTGTGTTATATCCAGGGGTGGAACTATGGGATCATAAGGTAACTGCCTTTGTACGTTTTGAAGACAAGATAAGAGATTTTTCAAAGTGTTTGCTATATTTTACATTCCACCAGCAAAGTATTAGACTTCCATTTCTTCCATATTCTTTGTATTTCTTAATTTTTTTAACTTTAATTTGATTTTAATTTTTATTTTCTTGAATCAGTCATCAATTTTATACACATCAGTGTATACATATCAATCCCTTTGCCCAATTGAGCACACCACCATCACCGCCCCACTGCTGTTTTCCTCCCTTGGTGTGCATACTTTTGTTCACTCCATCTGTGTCTCAACATCTGCCCTGCAAACCGGTTCATATGTACCATTTCTCTAGGTTCCACATACATGTGTGAATGGACGATATTTGTTTTTCACTTTCTGACTGACTTCACTCTGTATGACAGTCTCTAAATCCATCCACGTCTCCACAAATGACTCAATTTCATTCCTTTTCATGCCTGAGGAATATTCCAATGTCTATATGTACCACAACTTCCTTATCCATTGGCCTGTCGATGGACATTTAGGTTGCTTCCATGACCGGGGTGTTGTAAATACTGCTGCAGTGAACATTGGGGTGCATGTGTCTTTTGGAAGTACGCTGTTCTCTGGGTTTATGCCCAGCAGTGGGATTGCTGGCTCCTATGGTAGTTGTATTCTTCGTTTCTTAAGGAACCTCCATACTGTTCTCCATAGTGACTGTATCAATTCAGATTCCCACCAACAGTGCAAGAGTGTTCCCTTTCTCCACACCCTCTCCAGCATTTATTGTTTCTAGCTTATCTGATGCTGGTCATTCTGAGAGGTGTGAGATGATATCTCCTCGTAGTTTTGATTTCCTTTCCGTAACGATTAGTGATGGGGAGCATTCTTTCATGTGTTTGTGGGCCATCTGTCTATCTTCTGTGGGGAAATGTCTCTTTAGGTCTTCAGCCCACTATTGGATTGCGTTTTTTTTATTTTTGATATTGAGCTGCATGAGCTGGTTGTAAATTTTGGAGATGAATCCTTTGTCTGTTGCTTCCTTTGCAAATATGTTCTTCCATTTTAAGGGTGGTCTTTTCGTCTTGCGTATGGTTGCGTTGGCTGTGCAAATCTTTGAAGTTGCATTAGGTCCCGGTTGTTTCTTTTTGTCTTTATTTCCATTTCTCTAGGAGGTGGTCAAAAAGGATCTTGCTGTAATTTCTGTCATAGAGTGTTCTGCTGATGTTTTCCCCGAAGAGTTTGATAGTGCCTGTCCTTACATTTAGGTGTTTAATCCATTTTGAGTTTATTTTTGAGTATGGGGTTAGGGAGTGTTCTCACTTCATACTTTTCCAGGTACCTGTCCAGTTTTCCCAGCACCACTTATTGAAGAGGCTGTCTTTTCCCCACTCTATATTCTTCCTTCTTTACCAAACAGAAGGTGACCATAAGTGCGTGTGTTTATCTCTGGGCATTCTATCCTGTGCCTTGGATCTATATTTCTGTTTCTGTGCCAGTACCATAATGTCTTGATTACTGTAGCTTTGCAGTGTCGTCTGAAGTCAGGGAGCCTGATTCCTCCAGCTCCATTTTTCACTTTCAAGAATGCTTTGGCTATTCGGGGTCTTATGTGTTCCCATACAAATGGTGACATTTTTGATTCTAGATCTGTGTAAAATGCCAGTGGTAGTTTGATAGGGATTGCATTAAATCGGTAGCTTGCTTTGGGTAGTAGAGTCATTTTCACAATGTTGATTCTTCCTATCCAAGAATGTGACATATCTCTCCATGTGTTTGTATCACCTTTAATTTCTTTCATCAGCGTCTTATAATTTTCTGCATCCAGGTCTTTTGTCTCCTTAGGTAGGCTGAGCCCTAGATATGTTATGCTTTTTGTGGTAATGGTAAAGAGGAGGGTTTTCTACATTCACTTTCAGAAGTTTCATCATTAGTATATACGAATGGCAGCGATTTCAGTACACTAATTTTGTATCATGCTCCTTTACCAAATTCATTGATTACCTCTCGTATGTTCTTGGTAGCCTCTTTAGTAATCCGTATATATAGTATCATGTCACCGGCAAACAGTGACAGCTTTACTTCTTCTTTCCAGCATTGTGTTTTGAATGCCAACAGGTTGTCTGACTTCTGGGTATAACTGCTAGAGATGCTATTTAAATAAGAGTTGGCATTTAGAGTTGTTGCCAGAAGGAGTTTTAGGATGGGATTCCATGAAGTGAATGCATTTCTCGTGAAAAAAAGAACATGAAATTTGGGAGACTTCAGGAATCTGTGTTTTGGACGGAATTTTCTTCCTTCAGTACAAACACGTTGCAAATAGAATCCACAGTCTCTGGAGACAGGGTCTTTAGTACTGTAATGAAGTTCAAATGAGGCCATCAGGTTTTGCCCTAATTCAGTACGTTTGGTGTCCTTGGATTGTAGATGGCTATGTTTGTCTTGTTACTCTCTCTGTATATATCAATGGGCTAATTTCTGTTAGGTCATGTAATCTGTGGTCCTTGCTTCTGGCAGCCCTAGCAATAAATGCACCCTTCATAACGAAGGTTGAGGCATTATCTTTTGATCATTCTAAAAGTCCTTAACAGAAAAGACAGCCCTTTCAAGGAAGAAAGGGATCTGCATGACTAACTGTTTCCAGAGTCTCCAGTGTGTCAGACTTCCCTGAATATTTTAGACTTCCCAGCACTCACAATACTTAAGACAATTCAATGAAATCTCTCAATCTCAATCTCTCTCTCAATCTCTCGTGCTCTCTTCCCTCCTCTCCAACCCACCTCAGGCAGCTAATGGGTTCTGTTCCTCTGTAGAACCCAGACTAAAACACTTGTGTTATATCCAGGGGTGGAACTATGGGATCATAAGGTAACTGCCTTTGTACGTTTTGAAGACAAGATAAGAGATTTTTCAAAGTGTTTGCTATATTTTACATTCCACCAGCAAAGTATTAGACTTCCATTTCTTCCATATTCTTTGTATTTCTTAATTTTTTTAACTTTAATTTGATTTTAATTTTTATTTTCTTGAATCGGTCATCAATTTTATACACATCAGTGTATACATATCAATCCCTTTGCCCAATTGAGCACACCACCATCACCGCCCCACTGCTGTTTTCCTCCCTTGGTGTGCATACTTTTGTTCACTCCATCTGTGTCTCAACATCTGCCCTGCAAACCGGTTCATATGTACCATTTCTCTAGGTTCCACATACATGTGTGAATGGACGATATTTGTTTTTCACTTTCTGACTGACTTCACTCTGTATGACAGTCTCTAAATCCATCCACGTCTCCACAAATGACTCAATTTCATTCCTTTTCATGCCTGAGGAATATTCCAATGTCTATATGTACCACAACTTCCTTATCCATTGGCCTGTCGATGGACATTTAGGTTGCTTCCATGACCGGGGTGTTGTAAATACTGCTGCAGTGAACATTGGGGTGCATGTGTCTTTTGGAAGTACGCTGTTCTCTGGGTTTATGCCCAGCAGTGGGATTGCTGGCTCCTATGGTAGTTGTATTCTTCGTTTCTTAAGGAACCTCCATACTGTTCTCCATAGTGACTGTATCAATTCAGATTCCCACCAACAGTGCAAGAGTGTTCCCTTTCTCCACACCCTCTCCAGCATTTATTGTTTCTAGCTTATCTGATGCTGGTCATTCTGAGAGGTGTGAGATGATATCTCCTCGTAGTTTTGATTTCCTTTCCGTAACGATTAGTGATGGGGAGCATTCTTTCATGTGTTTGTGGGCAATCTGTCTATCTTCTGTGGGGAAATGTCTCTTTAGGTCTTCAGCCCACTATTGGATTGCGTTTTTTTTATTTTTGATATTGAGCTGCATGAGCTGCTTGTAAATTTTGGAGATGAATCCTTTGTCTGTTGCTTCCTTTGCAAATATGTTCTTCCATTTTAAGGGTGGTCTTTTCGTCTTGCGTATGGTTGCGTTGGCTGTGCAAATCTTTGAAGTTGCATTAGGTCCCGGTTGTTTCTTTTTGTCTTTATTTCCATTTCTCTAGGAGGTGGTCAAAAAGGATCTTGCTGTAATTTCTGTCATAGAGTGTTCTGCTGATGTTTTCCCCGAAGAGTTTGATAGTGCCTGTCCTTACATTTAGGTGTTTAATCCATTTTGAGTTTATTTTTGAGTATGGGGTTAGGGAGTGTTCTCACTTCATACTTTTCCAGGTACCTGTCCAGTTTTCCCAGCACCACTTATTGAAGAGGCTGTCTTTTCCCCACTCTATATTCTTCCTTCTTTACCAAACAGAAGGTGACCATAAGTGCGTGTGTTTATCTCTGGGCATTCTATCCTGTGCCTTGGATCTATATTTCTGTTTCTGTGCCAGTACCATAATGTCTTGATTACTGTAGCTTTGCAGTGTCGTCTGAAGTCAGGGAGCCTGATTCCTCCAGCTCCATTTTTCACTTTCAAGAATGCTTTGGCTATTCGGGGTCTTATGTGTTCCCATACAAATGGTGACATTTTTGATTCTAGATCTGTGTAAAATGCCAGTGGTAGTTTGATAGGGATTGCATTAAATCGGTAGCTTGCTTTGGGTAGTAGAGTCATTTTCACAATGTTGATTCTTCCTATCCAAGAATGTGACATATCTCTCCATGTGTTTGTATCACCTTTAATTTCTTTCATCAGCGTCTTATAATTTTCTGCATCCAGGTCTTTTGTCTCCTTAGGTAGGCTGAGCCCTAGATATGTTATGCTTTTTGTGGTAATGGTAAAGAGGAGGGTTTTCTACATTCACTTTCAGAAGTTTCATCATTAGTATATACGAATGGCAGCGATTTCAGTACACTAATTTTGTATCATGCTCCTTTACCAAATTCATTGATTACCTCTCGTATGTTCTTGGTAGCCTCTTTAGTAATCCGTATATATAGTATCATGTCACCGGCAAACAGTGACAGCTTTACTTCTTCTTTCCAGCATTGTGTTTTGAATGCCCACAGGTTGTCTGACTTCTGGGTATAACTGCTAGAGATGCTATTTAAATAAGAGTTGGCATTTAGAGTTGTTGCCAGAAGGAGTTTTAGGATGGGATTCCATGAAGTGAATGCATTTCTCGTGAAAAAAAGAACATGAAATTTGGGAGACTTCAGGAATCTGTGTTTTGGACGGAATTTTCTTCCTTCAGTACAAACACGTTGCAAATAGAATCCACAGTCTCTGGAGACAGGGTCTTTAGTACTGTAATGAAGTTCAAATGAGGCCATCAGGTTTTGCCCTAATTCAGTACGTTTGGTGTCCTTGGATTGTAGATGGCTATGTTTGTCTTGTTACTCTCTCTGTATATATCAATGGGCTAATTTCTGTTAGGTCATGTAATCTGTGGTCCTTGCTTCTGGCAGCCCTAGCAATAAATGCACCCTTCATAACGAAGGTTGAGGCATTATCTTTTGATCATTCTAAAAGTCCTTAACAGAAAAGACAGCCCTTTCAAGGAAGAAAGGGATCTGCATGACTAACTGTTTCCAGAGTCTCCAGTGTGTCAGACTTCCCTGAATATTTTAGACTTCCCAGCACTCACAATACTTAAGACAATTCAATGAAATCTCTCAATCTCAATCTCTCTCTCAATCTCTCGTGCTCTCTTCCCTCCTCTCCAACCCACCTCAGGCAGCTAATGGGTTCTCTTCCTCTGTAGAACCCAGACTAAAACACTTGTGTTATATCCAGGGGTGGAACTATGGGATCATAAGGTAACTGCCTTTGTACGTTTTGAAGACAAGATAAGAGATTTTTCAAAGTGTTTGCTATATTTTACATTCCACCAGCAAAGTATTAGACTTCCATTTCTTCCATATTCTTTGTATTTCTTAATTTTTTTAACTTTAATTTGATTTTAATTTTTATTTTCTTGAATCGGTCATCAATTTTATACACATCAGTGTATACATATCAATCCCTTTGCCCAATTGAGCACACCACCATCACCGCCCCACTGCTGTTTTCCTCCCTTGGTGTGCATACATTTGTTCACTCCATCTGTGTCTCAACATCTGCCCTGCAAACCGGTTCATATGTACCATTTCTCTAGGTTCCACATACATGTGTGAATGGACGATATTTGTTTTTCACTTTCTGACTGACTTCACTCTGTATGACAGTCTCTAAATCCATCCACGTCTCCACAAATGACTCAATTTCATTCCTTTTCATGCCTGAGGAATATTCCAATGTCTATATGTACCACAACTTCCTTATCCATTGGCCTGTCGATGGACATTTAGGTTGCTTCCATGACCGGGGTGTTGTAAATACTGCTGCAGTGAACATTGGGGTGCATGTGTCTTTTGGAAGTACGCTGTTCTCTGGGTTTATGCCCAGCAGTGGGATTGCTGGCTCCTATGGTAGTTGTATTCTTCGTTTCTTAAGGAACCTCCATACTGTTCTCCATAGTGACTGTATCAATTCAGATTCCCACCAACAGTGCAAGAGTGTTCCCTTTCTCCACACCCTCTCCAGCATTTATTGTTTCTAGCTTATCTGATGCTGGTCATTCTGAGAGGTGTGAGATGATATCTCCTCGTAGTTTTGATTTCCTTTCCGTAACGATTAGTGATGGGGAGCATTCTTTCATGTGTTTGTGGGCAATCTGTCTATCTTCTGTGGGGAAATGTCTCTTTAGGTCTTCAGCCCACTATTGGATTGCGTTTTTTTTATTTTTGATATTGAGCTGCATGAGCTGCTTGTAAATTTTGGAGATGAATCCTTTGTCTGTTGCTTCCTTTGCAAATATGTTCTTCCATTTTAAGGGTGGTCTTTTCGTCTTGCGTATGGTTGCGTTGGCTGTGCAAATCTTTGAAGTTGCATTAGGTCCCGGTTGTTTCTTTTTGTCTTTATTTCCATTTCTCTAGGAGGTGGTCAAAAAGGATCTTGCTGTAATTTCTGTCATAGAGTGTTCTGCTGATGTTTTCCCCGAAGAGTTTGATAGTGCCTGTCCTTACATTTAGGTGTTTAATCCATTTTGAGTTTATTTTTGAGTATGGGGTTAGGGAGTGTTCTCACTTCATGCTTTTCCAGGTACCTGTCCAGTTTTCCCAGCACCACTTATTGAAGAGGCTGTCTTTTCCCCACTCTATATTCTTCCTTCTTTACCAAACAGAAGGTGACCATAAGTGCGTGTGTTTATCTCTGGGCATTCTATCCTGTGCCTTGGATCTATATTTCTGTTTCTGTGCCAGTACCATAATGTCTTGATTACTGTAGCTTTGCAGTGTCGTCTGAAGTCAGGGAGCCTGATTCCTCCAGCTCCATTTTTCACTTTCAAGAATGCTTTGGCTATTCGGGGTCTTATGTGTTCCCATACAAATGGTGACATTTTTGATTCTAGATCTGTGTAAAATGCCAGTGGTAGTTTGATAGGGATTGCATTAAATCGGTAGCTTGCTTTGGGTAGTAGAGTCATTTTCACAATGTTGATTCTTCCTATCCAAGAATGTGACATATCTCTCCATGTGTTTGTATCACCTTTAATTTCTTTCATCAGCGTCTTATAATTTTCTGCATCCAGGTCTTTTGTCTCCTTAGGTAGGCTGAGCCCTAGATATGTTATGCTTTTTGTGGTAATGGTAAAGAGGAGGGTTTTCTACATTCACTTTCAGAAGTTTCATCATTAGTATATACGAATGGCAGCGATTTCAGTACACTAATTTTGTATCATGCTCCTTTACCAAATTCATTGATTACCTCTCGTATGTTCTTGGTAGCCTCTTTAGTAATCCGTATATATAGTATCATGTCACCGGCAAACAGTGACAGCTTTACTTCTTCTTTCCAGCATTGTGTTTTGAATGCCCACAGGTTGTCTGACTTCTGGGTATAACTGCTAGAGATGCTATTTAAATAAGAGTTGGCATTTAGAGTTGTTGCCAGAAGGAGTTTTAGGATGGGATTCCATGAAGTGAATGCATTTCTCGTGAAAAAAAGAACATGAAATTTGGGAGACTTCAGGAATCTGTGTTTTGGACGGAATTTTCTTCCTTCAGTACAAACACGTTGCAAATAGAATCCACAGTCTCTGGAGACAGGGTCTTTAGTACTGTAATGAAGTTCAAATGAGGCCATCAGGTTTTGCCCTAATTCAGTACGTTTGGTGTCCTTGGATTGTAGATGGCTATGTTTGTCTTGTTACTCTCTCTGTATATATCAATGGGCTAATTTCTGTTAGGTCATGTAATCTGTGGTCCTTGCTTCTGGCAGCCCTAGCAATAAATGCACCCTTCATAACGAAGGTTGAGGCATTATCTTTTGATCATTCTAAAAGTCCTTAACAGAAAAGACAGCCCTTTCAAGGAAAAAAGGGATCTGCATGACTAGCTGTTTCCAGAGTCTACAGTGTGTCAGACTTCCCTGAATATTTTAGACTTCCCAGCACTCACAATACTTAAGACAATTCAATGAAATCTCTCAATCTCAATCTCTCTCTCAATCTCTCGTGCTCTCTTCCCTCCTCTCCAACCCACCTCAGGCAGCTAATGGGTTCTCTTCCTCTGTAGAACCCAGACTAAAACACTTGTGTTATATCCAGGGGTGGAACTATGGGATCATAAGGTAACTGCCTTTGTACGTTTTGAAGACAAGATAAGAGATTTTTCAAAGTGTTTGCTATATTTTACATTCCACCAGCAAAGTATTAGACTTCCATTTCTTCCATATTCTTTGTATTTCTTAATTTTTTTAACTTTAATTTGATTTTAATTTTTATTTTCTTGAATCAGTCATCAATTTTATACACATCAGTGTATACATATCAATCCCTTTGCCCAATTGAGCACACCACCATCACCGCCCCACTGCTGTTTTCCTCCCTTGGTGTGCATACTTTTGTTCACTCCATCTGTGTCTCAACATCTGCCCTGCAAACCGGTTCATATGTACCATTTCTCTAGGTTCCACATACATGTGTGAATGGACGATATTTGTTTTTCACTTTCTGACTGACTTCACTCTGTATGACAGTCTCTAAATCCATCCACGTCTCCACAAATGACTCAATTTCATTCCTTTTCATGCCTGAGGAATATTCCAATGTCTATATGTACCACAACTTCCTTATCCATTGGCCTGTCGATGGACATTTAGGTTGCTTCCATGACCGGGGTGTTGTAAATACTGCTGCAGTGAACATTGGGGTGCATGTGTCTTTTGGAAGTACGCTGTTCTCTGGGTTTATGCCCAGCAGTGGGATTGATGGCTCCTATGGTAGTTGTATTCTTCGTTTCTTAAGGAACCTCCATACTGTTCTCCATAGTGACTGTATCAATTCAGATTCCCACCAACAGTGCAAGAGTGTTCCCTTTCTCCACACCCTCTCCAGCATTTATTGTTTCTAGCTTATCTGATGCTGGTCATTCTGAGAGGTGTGAGATGATATCTCCTCGTAGTTTTGATTTCCTTTCCGTAACGATTAGTGATGGGGAGCATTCTTTCATGTGTTTGTGGGCCATCTGTCTATCTTCTGTGGGGAAATGTCTCTTTAGGTCTTCAGCCCACTATTGGATTGCGTTTTTTTTATTTTTGATATTGAGCTGCATGAGCTGCTTGTAAATTTTGGAGATGAATCCTTTGTCTGTTGCTTCCTTTGCAAATATGTTCTTCCATTTTAAGGGTGGTCTTTTCGTCTTGCGTATGGTTGCGTTGGCTGTGCAAATCTTTGAAGTTGCATTAGGTCCCGGTTGTTTCTTTTTGTCTTTATTTCCATTTCTCTAGGAGGTGGTCAAAAAGGATCTTGCTGTAATTTCTGTCATAGAGTGTTCTGCTGATGTTTTCCCCGAAGAGTTTGATAGTGCCTGTCCTTACATTTAGGTGTTTAATCCATTTTGAGTTTATTTTTGAGTATGGGGTTAGGGAGTGTTCTCACTTCATACTTTTCCAGGTACCTGTCCAGTTTTCCCAGCACCACTTATTGAAGAGGCTGTCTTTTCCCCACTCTATATTCTTCCTTCTTTACCAAACAGAAGGTGACCATAAGTGCGTGTGTTTATCTCTGGGCATTCTATCCTGTGCCTTGGATCTATATTTCTGTTTCTGTGCCAGTACCATAATGTCTTGATTACTGTAGCTTTGCAGTGTCGTCTGAAGTCAGGGAGCCTGATTCCTCCAGCTCCATTTTTCACTTTCAAGAATGCTTTGGCTATTCGGGGTCTTATGTGTTCCCATACAAATGGTGACATTTTTGATTCTAGATCTGTGTAAAATGCCAGTGGTAGTTTGATAGGGATTGCATTAAATCGGTAGCTTGCTTTGGGTAGTAGAGTCATTTTCACAATGTTGATTCTTCCTATCCAAGAATGTGACATATCTCTCCATGTGTTTGTATCACCTTTAATTTCTTTCATCAGCGTCTTATAATTTTCTGCATCCAGGTCTTTTGTCTCCTTAGGTAGGCTGAGCCCTAGATATGTTATGCTTTTTGTGGTAATGGTAAAGAGGAGGGTTTTCTACATTCACTTTCAGAAGTTTCATCATTAGTATATACGAATGGCAGCGATTTCAGTACACTAATTTTGTATCATGCTCCTTTACCAAATTCATTGATTACCTCTCGTATGTTCTTGGTAGCCTCTTTAGTAATCCGTATATATAGTATCATGTCACCGGCAAACAGTGACAGCTTTACTTCTTCTTTCCAGCATTGTGTTTTGAATGCCAACAGGTTGTCTGACTTCTGGGTATAACTGCTAGAGATGCTATTTAAATAAGAGTTGGCATTTAGAGTTGTTGCCAGAAGGAGTTTTAGGATGGGATTCCATGAAGTGAATGCATTTCTCGTGAAAAAAAGAACATGAAATTTGGGAGACTTCAGGAATCTGTGTTTTGGACGGAATTTTCTTCCTTCAGTACAAACACGTTGCAAATAGAATCCACAGTCTCTGGAGACTGGGTCTTTAGTACTGTAATGAAGTTCAAATGAGGCCATCAGGTTTTGCCCTAATTCAGTACGTTTGGTGTCCTTGGATTGTAGATGGCTATGTTTGTCTTGTTACTCTCTCTGTATATATCAATGGGCTAATTTCTGTTAGGTCATGTAATCTGTGGTCCTTGCTTCTGGCAGCCCTAGCAATAAATGCACCCTTCATAACGAAGGTTGAGGCATTATCTTTTGATCATTCTAAAAGTCCTTAACAGAAAAGACAGCCCTTTCAAGGAAGAAAGGGATCTGCATGACTAACTGTTTCCAGAGTCTCCAGTGTGTCAGACTTCCCTGAATATTTTAGACTTCCCAGCACTCACAATACTTAAGACAATTCAATGAAATCTCTCAATCTCAATCTCTCTCTCAATCTCTCGTGCTCTCTTCCCTCCTCTCCAACCCACCTCAGGCAGCTAATGGGTTCTCTTCCTCTGTAGAACCCAGACTAAAACACTTGTGTTATATCCAGGGGTGGAACTATGGGATCATAAGGTAACTGCCTTTGTACGTTTTGAAGACAAGATAAGAGATTTTTCAAAGTGTTTGCTATATTTTACATTCCACCAGCAAAGTATTAGACTTCCATTTCTTCCATATTCTTTGTATTTCTTAATTTTTTTAACTTTAATTTGATTTTAATTTTTATTTTCTTGAATCGGTCATCAATTTTATACACATCAGTGTATACATATCAATCCCTTTGCCCAATTGAGCACACCACCATCACCGCCCCACTGCTGTTTTCCTCCCTTGGTGTGCATACTTTTGTTCACTCCATCTGTGTCTCAACATCTGCCCTGCAAACCGGTTCATATGTACCATTTCTCTAGGTTCCACATACATGTGTGAATGGACGATATTTGTTTTTCACTTTCTGACTGACTTCACTCTGTATGACAGTCTCTAAATCCATCCACGTCTCCACAAATGACTCAATTTCATTCCTTTTCATGCCTGAGGAATATTCCAATGTCTATATGTACCACAACTTCCTTATCCATTGGCCTGTCGATGGACATTTAGGTTGCTTCCATGACCGGGGTGTTGTAAATACTGCTGCAGTGAACATTGGGGTGCATGTGTCTTTTGGAAGTACGCTGTTCTCTGGGTTTATGCCCAGCAGTGGGATTGATGGCTCCTATGGTAGTTGTATTCTTCGTTTCTTAAGGAACCTCCATACTGTTCTCCATAGTGACTGTATCAATTTAGATTCCCACCAACAGTGCAAGAGTGTTCCCTTTCTCCACACCCTCTCCAGCGTTTATTGTTTCTAGCTTATCTGATGCTGGTCATTCTGAGAGGTGTGAGATGATATCTCCTCGTAGTTTTGATTTCCTTTCCGTAACGATTAGTGATGGGGAGCATTCTTTCATGTGTTTGTGGGCAATCTGTCTATCTTCCGTGGGGAAATGTCTCTTTAGGTCTTCAGCCCACTATTGGATTGCGTTTTTTTTATTTTTGATATTGAGCTGCATGAGCTGCTTGTAAATTTTGGAGATGAATCCTTTGTCTGTTGCTTCCTTTGCAAATATGTTCTTCCATTTTAAGGGTGGTCTTTTCGTCTTGCGTATGGTTGCGTTGGCTGTGCAAATCTTTGAAGTTGCATTAGGTCCCGGTTGTTTCTTTTTGTCTTTATTTCCATTTCTCTAGGAGGTGGTCAAAAAGGATCTTGCTGTAATTTCTGTCATAGAGTGTTCTGCTGATGTTTTCCCCGAAGAGTTTGATAGTGCCTGTCCTTACATTTAGGTGTTTAATCCATTTTGAGTTTATTTTTGAGTATGGGGTTAGGGAGTGTTCTCACTTCATACTTTTCCAGGTACCTGTCCAGTTTTCCCAGCACCACTTATTGAAGAGGCTGTCTTTTCCCCACTCTATATTCTTCCTTCTTTACCAAACAGAAGGTGACCATAAGTGCGTGTGTTTATCTCTGGGCATTCTATCCTGTGCCTTGGATCTATATTTCTGTTTCTGTGCCAGTACCATAATGTCTTGATTACTGTAGCTTTGCAGTGTCGTCTGAAGTCAGGGAGCCTGATTCCTCCAGCTCCATTTTTCACTTTCAAGAATGCTTTGGCTATTCGGGGTCTTATGTGTTCCCATACAAATGGTGACATTTTTGATTCTAGATCTGTGTAAAATGCCAGTGGTAGTTTGATAGGGATTGCATTAAATCGGTAGCTTGCTTTGGGTAGTAGAGTCATTTTCACAATGTTGATTCTTCCTATCCAAGAATGTGACATATCTCTCCATGTGTTTGTATCACCTTTAATTTCTTTCATCAGCGTCTTATAATTTTCTGCATCCAGGTCTTTTGTCTCCTTAGGTAGGCTGAGCCCTAGATATGTTATGCTTTTTGTGGTAATGGTAAAGAGGAGGGTTTTCTACATTCACTTTCAGAAGTTTCATCATTAGTATATACGAATGGCAGCGATTTCAGTACACTAATTTTGTATCATGCTCCTTTACCAAATTCATTGATTACCTCTCGTATGTTCTTGGTAGCCTCTTTAGTAATCCGTATATATAGTATCATGTCACCGGCAAACAGTGACAGCTTTACTTCTTCTTTCCAGCATTGTGTTTTGAATGCCAACAGGTTGTCTGACTTCTGGGTATAACTGCTAGAGATGCTATTTAAATAAGAGTTGGCATTTAGAGTTGTTGCCAGAAGGAGTTTTAGGATGGGATTCCATGAAGTGAATGCATTTCTCGTGAAAAAAAGAACATGAAATTTGGGAGACTTCAGGAATCTGTGTTTTGGACGGAATTTTCTTCCTTCAGTACAAACACGTTGCAAATAGAATCCACAGTCTCTGGAGACAGGGTCTTTAGTACTGTAATGAAGTTCAAATGAGGCCATCAGGTTTTGCCCTAATTCAGTACGTTTGGTGTCCTTGGATTGTAGATGGCTATGTTTGTCTTGTTACTCTCTCTGTATATATCAATGGGCTAATTTCTGTTAGGTCATGTAATCTGTGGTCCTTGCTTCTGGCAGCCCTAGCAATAAATGCACCCTTCATAACGAAGGTTGAGGCATTATCTTTTGATCATTCTAAAAGTCCTTAACAGAAAAGACAGCCCTTTCAAGGAAGAAAGGGATCTGCATGACTAACTGTTTCCAGAGTCTCCAGTGTGTCAGACTTCCCTGAATATTTTAGACTTCCCAGCACTCACAATACTTAAGACAATTCAATGAAATCTCTCAATCTCAATCTCTCTCTCAATCTCTCGTGCTCTCTTCCCTCCTCTCCAACCCACCTCAGGCAGCTAATGGGTTCTCTTCCTCTGTAGAACCCAGACTAAAACACTTGTGTTATATCCAGGGGTGGAACTATGGGATCATAAGGTAACTGCCTTTGTACGTTTTGAAGACAAGATAAGAGATTTTTCAAAGTGTTTGCTATATTTTACATTCCACCAGCAAAGTATTAGACTTCCATTTCTTCCATATTCTTTGTATTTCTTAATTTTTTTAACTTTAATTTGATTTTAATTTTTATTTTCTTGAATCGGTCATCAATTTTATACACATCAGTGTATACATATCAATCCCTTTGCCCAATTGAGCACACCACCATCACCGCCCCACTGCTGTTTTCCTCCCTTGGTGTGCATACTTTTGTTCACTCCATCTGTGTCTCAACATCTGCCCTGCAAACCGGTTCATATGTACCATTTCTCTAGGTTCCACATACATGTGTGAATGGACGATATTTGTTTTTCACTTTCTGACTGACTTCACTCTGTATGACAGTCTCTAAATCCATCCACGTCTCCACAAATGACTCAATTTCATTCCTTTTCATGCCTGAGGAATATTCCAATGTCTATATGTACCACAACTTCCTTATCCATTGGCCTGTCGATGGACATTTAGGTTGCTTCCATGACCGGGGTGTTGTAAATACTGCTGCAGTGAACATTGGGGTGCATGTGTCTTTTGGAAGTACGCTGTTCTCTGGGTTTATGCCCAGCAGTGGGATTGATGGCTCCTATGGTAGTTGTATTCTTCGTTTCTTAAGGAACCTCCATACTGTTCTCCATAGTGACTGTATCAATTTAGATTCCCACCAACAGTGCAAGAGTGTTCCCTTTCTCCACACCCTCTCCAGCGTTTATTGTTTCTAGCTTATCTGATGCTGGTCATTCTGAGAGGTGTGAGATGATATCTCCTCGTAGTTTTGATTTCCTTTCCGTAACGATTAGTGATGGGGAGCATTCTTTCATGTGTTTGTGGGCAATCTGTCTATCTTCTGTGGGGAAATGTCTCTTTAGGTCTTCAGCCCACTATTGGATTGCGTTTTTTTTATTTTTGATATTGAGCTGCATGAGCTGCTTGTAAATTTTGGAGATGAATCCTTTGTCTGTTGCTTCCTTTGCAAATATGTTCTTCCATTTTAAGGGTGGTCTTTTCGTCTTGCGTATGGTTGCGTTGGCTGTGCAAATCTTTGAAGTTGCATTAGGTCCCGGTTGTTTCTTTTTGTCTTTATTTCCATTTCTCTAGGAGGTGGTCAAAAAGGATCTTGCTGTAATTTCTGTCATAGAGTGTTCTGCTGATGTTTTCCCCTAAGAGTTTGATAGTGCCTGTCCTTACATTTAGGTGTTTAATCCATTTTGAGTTTATTTTTGAGTATGGGGTTAGGGAGTGTTCTCACTTCATACTTTTCCAGGTACCTGTCCAGTTTTCCCAGCACCACTTATTGAAGAGGCTGTCTTTTCCCCACTCTATATTCTTCCTTCTTTACCAAACAGAAGGTGACCATAAGTGCGTGTGTTTATCTCTGGGCATTCTATCCTGTGCCTTGGATCTATATTTCTGTTTCTGTGCCAGTACCATAATGTCTTGATTACTGTAGCTTTGCAGTGTCGTCTGAAGTCAGGGAGCCTGATTCCTCCAGCTCCATTTTTCACTTTCAAGAATGCTTTGGCTATTCGGGGTCTTATGTGTTCCCATACAAATGGTGACATTTTTGATTCTAGATCTGTGTAAAATGCCAGTGGTAGTTTGATAGGGATTGCATTAAATCGGTAGCTTGCTTTGGGTAGTAGAGTCATTTTCACAATGTTGATTCTTCCTATCCAAGAATGTGACATATCTCTCCATGTGTTTGTATCACCTTTAATTTCTTTCATCAGCGTCTTATAATTTTCTGCATCCAGGTCTTTTGTCTCCTTAGGTAGGCTGAGCCCTAGATATGTTATGCTTTTTGTGGTAATGGTAAAGAGGAGGGTTTTCTACATTCACTTTCAGAAGTTTCATCATTAGTATATACGAATGGCAGCGATTTCAGTACACTAATTTTGTATCATGCTCCTTTACCAAATTCATTGATTACCTCTCGTATGTTCTTAGTAGCCTCTTTAGTAATCCGTATATATAGTATCATGTCACCGGCAAACAGTGACAGCTTTACTTCTTCTTTCCAGCATTGTGTTTTGAATGCCAACAGGTTGTCTGACTTCTGGGTATAACTGCTAGAGATGCTATTTAAATAAGAGTTGGCATTTAGAGTTGTTGCCAGAAGGAGTTTTAGGATGGGATTCCATGAAGTGAATGCATTTCTCGTGAAAAAAAGAACATGAAATTTGGGAGACTTCAGGAATCTGTGTTTTGGACGGAATTTTCTTCCTTCAGTACAAACACGTTGCAAATAGAATCCACAGTCTCTGGAGACAGGGTCTTTAGTACTGTAATGAAGTTCAAATGAGGCCATCAGGTTTTGCCCTAATTCAGTACGTTTGGTGTCCTTGGATTGTAGATGGCTATGTTTGTCTTGTTACTCTCTCTGTATATATCAATGGGCTAATTTCTGTTAGGTCATGTAATCTGTGGTCCTTGCTTCTGGCAGCCCTAGCAATAAATGCACCCTTCATAACGAAGGTTGAGGCATTATCTTTTGATCATTCTAAAAGTCCTTAACAGAAAAGACAGCCCTTTCAAGGAAGAAAGGGATCTGCATGACTAACTGTTTCCAGAGTCTCCAGTGTGTCAGACTTCCCTGAATATTTTAGACTTCCCAGCACTCACAATACTTAAGACAATTCAATGAAATCTCTCAATCTCAATCTCTCTCTCAATCTCTCGTGCTCTCTTCCCTCCTCTCCAACCCACCTCAGGCAGCTAATGGGTTCTCTTCCTCTGTAGAACCCAGACTAAAACACTTGTGTTATATCCAGGGGTGGAACTATGGGATCATAAGGTAACTGCCTTTGTACGTTTTGAAGACAAGATAAGAGATTTTTCAAAGTGTTTGCTATATTTTACATTCCACCAGCAAAGTATTAGACTTCCATTTCTTCCATATTCTTTGTATTTCTTAATTTTTTTAACTTTAATTTGATTTTAATTTTTATTTTCTTGAATCGGTCATCAATTTTATACACATCAGTGTATACATATCAATCCCTTTGCCCAATTGAGCACACCACCATCACCGCCCCACTGCTGTTTTCCTCCCTTGGTGTGCATACTTTTGTTCACTCCATCTGTGTCTCAACATCTGCCCTGCAAACCGGTTCATATGTACCATTTCTCTAGGTTCCACATACATGTGTGAATGGACGATATTTGTTTTTCACTTTCTGACTGACTTCACTCTGTATGACAGTCTCTAAATCCATCCACGTCTCCACAAATGACTCAATTTCATTCCTTTTCATGCCTGAGGAATATTCCAATGTCTATATGTACCACAACTTCCTTATCCATTGGCCTGTCGATGGACATTTAGGTTGCTTCCATGACCGGGGTGTTGTAAATACTGCTGCAGTGAACATTGGGGTGCATGTGTCTTTTGGAAGTACGCTGTTCTCTGGCTTTATGCCCAGCAGTGGGATTGCTGGCTCCTATGGTAGTTGTATTCTTCGTTTCTTAAGGAACCTCCATACTGTTCTCCATAGTGACTGTATCAATTTAGATTCCCACCAACAGTGCAAGAGTGTTCCCTTTCTCCACACCCTCTCCAGCATTTATTGTTTCTAGCTTATCTGATGCTGGTCATTCTGAGAGGTGTGAGATGATATCTCCTCGTAGTTTTGATTTCCTTTCCGTAACGATTAGTGATGGGGAGCATTCTTTCATGTGTTTGTGGGCAATCTGTCTATCTTCTGTGGGGAAATGTCTCTTTAGGTCTTCAGCCCACTATTGGATTGCGTTTTTTTTATTTTTGATATTGAGCTGCATGAGCTGCTTGTAAATTTTGGAGATGAATCCTTTGTCTGTTGCTTCCTTTGCAAATATGTTCTTCCATTTTAAGGGTGGTCTTTTCGTCTTGCGTATGGTTGCGTTGGCTGTGCAAATCTTTGAAGTTGCATTAGGTCCCGGTTGTTTCTTTTTGTCTTTATTTCCATTTCTCTAGGAGGTGGTCAAAAAGGATCTTGCTGTAATTTCTGTCATAGAGTGTTCTGCTGATGTTTTCCCCGAAGAGTTTGATAGTGCCTGTCCTTACATTTAGGTGTTTAATCCATTTTGAGTTTATTTTTGAGTATGGGGTTAGGGAGTGTTCTCACTTCATACTTTTCCAGGTACCTGTCCAGTTTTCCCAGCACCACTTATTGAAGAGGCTGTCTTTTCCCCACTCTATATTCTTCCTTCTTTACCAAACAAAAGGTGACCATAAGTGCGTGTGTTTATCTCTGGGCATTCTATCCTGTGCCTTGGATCTATATTTCTGTTTCTGTGCCAGTACCATAATGTCTTGATTACTGTAGCTTTGCAGTGTCGTCTGAAGTCAGGGAGCCTGATTCCTCCAGCTCCAGTTTTCACTTTCAAGAATGCTTTGGCTATTCGGGGTCTTATGTGTTCCCATACAAATGGTGACATTTTTGATTCTAGATCTGTGTAAAATGCCAGTGGTAGTTTGATAGGGATTGCATTAAATCGGTAGCTTGCTTTGGGTAGTAGAGTCATTTTCACAATGTTGATTCTTCCTATCCAAGAATGTGACATATCTCTCCATGTGTTTGTATCACCTTTAATTTCTTTCATCAGCGTCTTATAATTTTCTGCATCCAGGTCTTTTGTCTCCTTAGGTAGGCTGAGCCCTAGATATGTTATGCTTTTTGTGGTAATGGTAAAGAGGAGGGTTTTCTACATTCACTTTCAGAAGTTTCATCATTAGTATATACGAATGGCAGCGATTTCAGTACACTAATTTTGTATCATGCTCCTTTACCAAATTCATTGATTACCTCTCGTATGTTCTTGGTAGCCTCTTTAGTAATCCGTATATATAGTATCATGTCACCGGCAAACAGTGACAGCTTTACTTCTTCTTTCCAGCATTGTGTTTTGAATGCCAACAGGTTGTCTGACTTCTGGGTATAACAGCTAGAGATGCTATTTAAATAAGAGTTGGCATTTAGAGTTGTTGCCAGAAGGAGTTTTAGGATGGGATTCCATGAAGTGAATGCATTTCTCGTGAAAGAAACAACATGAAATTTGGGAGACTACAGGAATCTGTGTTTTGGACGGAATTTTCTTCCTTCAGTACAAACACGTTGCAAATAGAATCCACAGTCTCTGGAGACAGGGTGTTTAGTACTGTAATGAAGTTCAAATGAGGCCATCAGGTTTTGCCCTAATTCAGTACGTTTGGTGTCCTTGGATTGTAGATGGCTATGTTTGTCTTGTTACTCTCTCTGTATATATCAATGGGCTAATTTCTGTTAGGTCATGTAATCTGTGGTCCTTGCTTCTGGCAGCCCTAGCAATAAATGCACCCTTCATAACGAAGGTTGAGGCATTATCTTTTGATCATTCTAAAAGTCCTTAACAGAAAAGACAGCCCTTTCAAGGAAGAAAGGGATCTGCATGACTAACTGTTTCCAGAGTCTCCAGTGTGTCAGACTTCCCTGAATATTTTAGACTTCCCAGCACTCACAATACTTAAGACAATTCAATGAAATCTCTCAATCTCAATCTCTCTCTCAATCTCTCGTGCTCTCTTCCCTCCTCTCCAACCCACCTCAGGCAGCTAATGGGTTCTCTTCCTCTGTAGAACCCAGACTACAACACTTGTGTTATATCCAGGGGTGGAACTATGGGATCATAAGGTAACTGCCTTTGTACGTTTTGAAGACAAGATAAGAGATTTTTCAAAGTGTTTGCTATATTTTACATTCCACCAGCAAAGTATTAGACTTCCATTTCTTCCATATCTTTGTATTTCTTAATTTTTTTAACTTTAATTTGATTTTAATTTTTATTTTCTTGAATCGGTCATCAATTTTATACACATCAGTGTATACATATCAATCCCTTTGCCCAATTGAGCACACCACCATCACCGCCCCACTGCTGTTTTCCTCCCTTGGTGTGCATACTTTTGTTCACTCCATCTGTGTCTCAACATCTGCCCTGCAAACCGGTTCATATGTACCATTTCTCTAGGTTCCACATACATGTGTGAATGGACGATATTTGTTTTTCACTTTCTGACTGACTTCACTCTGTATGACAGTCTCTAAATCCATCCACGTCTCCACAAATGACTCAATTTCATTCCTTTTCATGCCTGAGGAATATTCCAATGTCTATATGTACCACAACTTCCTTATCCATTGGCCTGTCGATGGACATTTAGGTTGCTTCCATGACCGGGGTGTTGTAAATACTGCTGCAGTGAACATTGGGGTGCATGTGTCTTTTGCAAGTACGCTGTTCTCTGGGTTTATGCCCAGCAGTGGGATTGCTGGCTCCTATGGTAGTTGTATTCTTCGTTTCTTAAGGAACCTGCATACTGTTCTCCATAGTGACTGTATCAATTTAGATTCCCACCAACAGTGCAAGAGTGTTCCCTTTCTCCACACCCTCTCCAACATTTATTGTTTCTAGCTTATCTGATGCTGGTCATTCTGAGAGGTGTGAGATGATATCTCCTCGTAGTTTTGATTTCCTTTCCGTAACGATTAGTGATGGGGAGCATTCTTTCATGTGTTTGTGGGCAATCTGTCTATCTTCTGTGGGGAAATGTCTCTTTAGGTCTTCAGCCCACTATTGGATTGCGTTTTTTTTATTTTTGATATTGAGCTGCATGAGCTGCTTGTAAATTTTGGAGATGAATCCTTTGTCTGTTGCTTCCTTTGCAAATATGTTCTTCCATTTTAAGGGTGGTCTTTTCGTCTTGCGTATGGTTGCGTTGGCTGTGCAAATCTTTGAAGTTGCATTAGGTCCCGGTTGTTTCTTTTTGTCTTTATTTCCTTTTCTCTAGGAGGTGGTCAAAAAGGATCTTGCTGTAATTTCTGTCATAGAGTGTTCTGCTGATGTTTTCCCCGAAGAGTTTGATAGTGCCTGTCCTTACATTTAGGTGTTTAATCCATTTTGAGTTTATTTTTGAGTATGGGGTTAGGGAGTGTTCTCACTTCATACTTTTCCAGGTACCTGTCCAGTTTTCCCAGCACCACTTATTGAAGAGGCTGTCTTTTCCCCACTCTATATTCTTCCTTCTTTACCAAACAGAAGGTGACCATAAGTGCGTGTGTTTATCTCTGGGCATTCTATCCTGTGCCTTGGATCTATATTTCTGTTTCTGTGCCAGTACCATAATGTCTTGATTACTGTAGCTTTGCAGTGTCGTCTGAAGTCAGGGAGCCTGATTCCTCCAGCTCCATTTTTCACTTTCAAGAATGCTTTGGCTATTCGGGGTCTTATGTGTTCCCATACAAATGGTGACATTTTTGATTCTAGATCTGTGTAAAATGCCAGTGGTAGTTTGATAGGGATTGCATTAAATCGGTAGCTTGCTTTGGGTAGTAGAGTCATTTTCACAATGTTGATTCTTCCTATCCAAGAATGTGACATATCTCTCCATGTGTTTGTATCACCTTTAATTTCTTTCATCAGCGTCTTATAATTTTCTGCATCCAGGTCTTTTGTCTCCTTAGGTAGGCTGAGCCCTAGATATGTTATGCTTTTTGTGGTAATGGTAAAGAGGAGGGTTTTCTACATTCACTTTCAGAAGTTTCATCATTAGTATATACGAATGGCAGCGAATTCAGTACACTAATTTTGTATCATGCTCCTTTACCAAATTCATTGATTACCTCTCGTATGTTCTTGGTAGCCTCTTTAGTAATCCGTATATATAGTATCATGTCACCGGCAAACAGTGACAGCTTTACTTCTTCTTTCCAGCATTGTGTTTTGAATGCCAACAGGTTGTCTGACTTCTGGGTATAACTGCTAGAGATGCTATTTAAATAAGAGTTGGCATTTAGAGTTGTTGCCAGAAGGAGTTTTAGGATGGGATTCCATGAAGTGAATGCATTTCTCGTGAAAAAAAGAACATGAAATTTGGGAGACTACAGGAATCTGTGTTTTGGACGGAATTTTCTTCCTTCAGTACAAACACGTTGCAAATAGAATCCACAGTCTCTGGAGACAGGGTCTTTAGTACTGTAATGAAGTTCAAATGAGGCCATCAGGTTTTGCCCTAATTCAGTACGTTTGGTGTCCTTGGATTGTAGATGGCTATGTTTGTCTTGTTACTCTCTCTGTATATATCAATGGGCTAATTTCTGTTAGGTCATGTAATCTGTGGTCCTTGCTTCTGGCAGCCCTAGCAATAAATGCACCCTTCATAACGAAGGTTGAGGCATTATCTTTTGATCATTCTAAAAGTCCTTAACAGAAAAGACAGCCCTTTCAAGGAAAAAAGGGATCTGCATGACTAACTGTTTCCAGAGTCTCCAGTGTGTCAGACTTCCCTGAATATTTTAGACTTCCCAGCACTCACAATACTTAAGACAATTCAATGAAATCTCTCAATCTCAATCTCTCTCTCAATCTCTCGTGCTCTCTTCCCTCCTCTCCAACCCACCTCAGGCAGCTAATGGGTTCTGTTCCTCTGTAGAACCCAGACTAAAACACTTGTGTTATATCCAGGGGTGGAACTATGGGATCATAAGGTAACTGCCTTTGTACGTTTTGAAGACAAGATAAGAGATTTTTCAAAGTGTTTGCTATATTTTACATTCCACCAGCAAAGTATTAGACTTCCATTTCTTCCATATTCTTTGTATTTCTTAATTTTTTTAACTTTAATTTGATTTTAATTTTTATTTTCTTGAATCGGTCATCAATTTTATACACATCAGTGTATACATATCAATCCCTTTGCCCAATTGAGCACACCACCATCACCGCCCCACTGCTGTTTTCCTCCCTTGGTGTGCATACTTTTGTTCACTCCATCTGTGTCTCAACATCTGCCCTGCAAACCGGTTCATATGTACCATTTCTCTAGGTTCCACATACATGTGTGAATGGACGATATTTGTTTTTCACTTTCTGACTGACTTCACTCTGTATGACAGTCTCTAAATCCATCCACGTCTCCACAAATGACTCAATTTCATTCCTTTTCATGCCTGAGGAATATTCCAATGTCTATATGTACCACAACTTCCTTATCCATTGGCCTGTCGATGGACATTTAGGTTGCTTCCATGACCGGGGTGTTGTAAATACTGCTGCAGTGAACATTGGGGTGCATGTGTCTTTTGCAAGTACGCTGTTCTCTGGGTTTATGCCCAGCAGTGGGATTGCTGGCTCCTATGGTAGTTGTATTCTTCGTTTCTTAAGGAACCTGCATACTGTTCTCCATAGTGACTGTATCAATTTAGATTCCCACCAACAGTGCAAGAGTGTTCCCTTTCTCCACACCCTCTCCAGCATTTATTGTTTCTAGCTTATCTGATGCTGGTCATTCTGAGAGGTGTGAGATGATATCTCCTCGTAGTTTTGATTTCCTTTCCGTAACGATTAGTGATGGGGAGCATTCTTTCATGTGTTTGTGGGCAATCTGTCTATCTTCTGTGGGGAAATGTCTCTTTAGGTCTTCAGCCCACTATTGGATTGCGTTTTTTTTATTTTTGATATTGAGCTGCATGAGCTGCTTGTAAATTTTGGAGATGAATCCTTTGTCTGTTGCTTCCTTTGCAAATATGTTCTTCCATTTTAAGGGTGGTCTTTTCGTCTTGCGTATGGTTGCATTGGCTGTGCAAATCTTTGAAGTTGCATTAGGTCCCGGTTGTTTATTTTTGTCTTTATTTCCATTTCTCTAGGAGGTGGTCAAAAAGGATCTTGCTGTAATTTCTGTCATAGAGTGTTCTGCTGATGTTTTCCCGGAAGAGTTTGATAGTGCCTGTCCTTACATTTAGGTGTTTAATCCATTTTGAGTTTATTTTTGAGTATGGGGTTAGGGAGTGTTCTCACTTCATACTTTTCCAGGTACCTGTCCAGTTTTCCCAGCACCACTTATTGAAGAGGCTGTCTTTTCCCCACTCTATATTCTTCCTTCTTTACCAAACAGAAGGTGACCATAAGTGCGTGTGTTTATCTCTGGGCATTCTATCCTGTGCCTTGGATCTATATTTCTGTTTCTGTGCCAGTACCATAATGTCTTGATTACTGTAGCTTTGCAGTGTCGTCTGAAGTCAGGGAGCCTGATTCCTCCAGCTCCATTTTTCACTTTCAAGAATGCTTTGGCTATTCGGGGTCTTATGTGTTCCCATACAAATGGTGACATTTTTGATTCTAGATCTGTGTAAAATGCCAGTGGTAGTTTGATAGGGATTGCATTAAATCGGTAGCTTGCTTTGGGTAGTAGAGTCATTTTCACAATGTTGATTCTTCCTATCCAAGAATGTGACATATCTCTCCATGTGTTTGTATCACCTTTAATTTCTTTCATCAGCGTCTTATAATTTTCTGCATCCAGGTCTTTTGTCTCCTTAGGTAGGCTGAGCCCTAGATATGTTATGCTTTTTGTGGTAATGGTAAAGAGGAGGGTTTTCTACATTCACTTTCAGAAGTTCCATCATTAGTATATACGAATGGCAGCGATTTCAGTACACTAATTTTGTATCATGCTCCTTTACCAAATTCATTGATTACCTCTCGTATGTTCTTGGTAGCCTCTTTAGTAATCCGTATATATAGTATCATGTCACCGGCAAACAGTGACAGCTTTACTTCTTCTTTCCAGCATTGTGTTTTGAATGCCAACAGGTTGTCTGACTTCTGGGTATAACTGCTAGAGATGCTATTTAAATAAGAGTTGGCATTTAGAGTTGTTGCCAGAAGGAGTTTTAGGATGGGATTCCATGAAGTGAATGCATTTCTCGTGAAAAAAAGAACATGAAATTTGGGAGACTTCAGGAATCTGTGTTTTGGACGGAATTTTCTTCCTTCAGTACAAACACGTTGCAAATAGAATCCACAGTCTCTGGAGACAGGGTCTTTAGTACTGTAATGAAGTTAAAATGAGGCCATCAGGTTTTGCCCTAATTCAGTACGTTTGGTGTCCTTGGATTGTAGATGGCTATGTTTGTCTTGTTACTCTCTCTGTATATATCAATGGGCTAATTTCTGTTAGGTCATGTAATCTGTGGTCCTTGCTTCTGGCAGCCCTAGCAATAAATTCACCCTTCATAACGAAGGTTGAGGCATTATCTTTTGATCATTCTAAAAGTCCTTAACAGAAAAGACAGCCCTTTCAAGGAAAAAAGGGATCTGCATGACTAACTGTTTCCAGAGTCTCCAGTGTGTCAGACTTCCCTGAATATTTTAGACTTCCCAGCACTCACAATACTTAAGACAATTCAATGAAATCTCTCAATCTCAATCTCTCTCTCAATCTCTCGTGCTCTCTTCCCTCCTCTCCAACCCACCTCAGGCAGCTAATGGGTTCTGTTCCTCTGTAGAACCCAGACTACAACACTTGTGTTATATCCAGGGGTGGAACTATGGGATCATAAGGTAACTGCCTTTGTACGTTTTGAAGACAAGATAAGAGATTTTTCAAAGTGTTTGCTATATTTTACATTCCACCAGCAAAGTATTAGACTTCCATTTCTTCCATATTCTTTGTATTTCTTAATTTTTTTAACTTTAATTTGATTTTAATTTTTATTTTCTTGAATCGGTCATCAATTTTATACACATCAGTGTATACATATCAATCCCTTTGCCCAATTGAGCACACCACCATCACCGCCCCACCGCTGTTTTCCTCCCTTGGTGTGCATACTTTTGTTCACTCCATCTGTGTCTCAACATCTGCCCTGCAAACCGGTTCATATGTACCATTTCTCTAGGTTCCACATACCTGTGTGAATGGACGATATTTGTTTTTCACTTTCTGACTGACTTCACTCTGTATGACAGTCTCTAAATCCATCCACGTCTCCACAAATGACTCAATTTCATTCCTTTTCATGCCTGAGGAATATTCCAATGTCTATATGTACCACAACTTCCTTATCCATTGGCCTGTCGATGGACATTTAGGTTGCTTCCATGACCGGGGTGTTGTAAATACTGCTGCAGTGAACATTGGGGTGCATGTGTCTTTTGGAAGTACGCTGTTCTCTTGGTTTATGCCCAGCAGTGGGATTGCTGGCTCCTATGGTAGTTGTATTCTTCGTTTCTTAAGGAACCTCCATACTGTTCTCCATACTGACTGTATCAATTTAGATTCCCACCAACAGTGCAAGAGTGTTCCCTTTCTCCACACCCTCTCCAGCATTTATTGTTTCTAGCTTATCTGATGCTGGTCATTCTGAGAGGTGTGAGATGATATCTCCTCGTAGTTTTGATTTCCTTTCCGTAACGATTAGTGATGGGGAGCATTCTTTCATGTGTTTGTGGGCAATCTGTCTATCTTCTGTGGGGAAATGTCTCTTTAGGTCTTCAGCCCACTATTGGATTGCGTTTTTTTTATTTTTGATATTGAGCTGCATGAGCTGCTTGTAAATTTTGGAGATGAATCCTTTGTCTGTTGCTTCCTTTGCAAATATGTTCTTCCATTTTAAGGGTGGTCTTTTCGTCTTGCGTATGGTTGCGTTGGCTGTGCAAATCTTTGAAGTTGCATTAGGTCCCGGTTGTTTATTTTTGTCTTTATTTCCATTTCTCTAGGAGGTGGTCAAAAAGGATCTTGCTGTAATTTCTGTCATAGAGTGTTCTGCTGATGTTTTCCCCTAAGAGTTTGATAGTGCCTGTCCTTACATTTAGGTGTTTAATCCATTTTGAATTTATTTTTGAGTATGGGGTTAGGGAGTGTTCTCACTTCATACTTTTCCAGGTACCTGTCCAGTTTTCCCAGCACCACTTATTGAAGAGGCTGTCTTTTCCCCACTCTATATTCTTCCTTCTTTACCAAACAGAAGGTGACCATAAGTGCGTGTGTTTATCTCTGGGCATTCTATCCTGTGCCTTGGATCTATATTTCTGTTTCTGTGCCAGTACCATAATGTCTTGATTACTGTAGCTTTGCAGTGTCGTCTGAAGTCAGGGAGCCTGATTCCTCCAGCTCCATTTTTCACTTTCAAGAATGCTTTGGCTATTCGGGGTCTTATGTGTTCCCATACAAATGGTGACATTTTTGATTCTAGATCTGTGTAAAATGCCAGTGGTAGTTTGATAGGGATTGCATTAAATCGGTAGCTTGCTTTGGGTAGTAGAGTCATTTTCACAATGTTGATTCTTCCTATCCAAGAATGTGACATATCTCTCCATGTGTTTGTATCACCTTTAATTTCTTTCATCAGCGTCTTATAATTTTCTGCATCCAGGTCTTTTGTCTCCTTAGGTAGGCTGAGCCCTAGATATGTTATGCTTTTTGTTGTAATGGTAAAGAGGAGGGTTTTCTACATTCACTTTCAGAAGTTCCATCATTAGTATATACGAATGGCAGCGATTTCAGTACACTAATTTTGTATCATGCTCCTTTACCAAATTCATTGATTACCTCTCGTATGTTCTTGGTAGCCTCTTTAGTAATCCGTATATATAGTATCATGTCACCGGCAAACAGTGACAGCTTTACTTCTTCTTTCCAGCATTGTGTTTTGAATGCCAACAGGTTGTCTGACTTCTGGGTATAACTGCTAGAGATGCTATTTAAATAAGAGTTGGCATTTAGAGTTGTTGCCAGAAGGAGTTTTAGGATGGGATTCCATGAAGTGAATGCATTTCTCGTGAAAAAAAGAACATGAAATTTGGGAGACTTCAGGAATCTGTGTTTTGGACGGAATTTTCTTCCTTCAGTACAAACACGTTGCAAATAGAATCCACAGTCTCTGGAGACAGGGTGTTTAGTACTGTAATGAAGTTAAAATGAGGCCATCAGGTTTTGCCCTAATTCAGTACGTTTGGTGTCCTTGGATTGTAGATGGCTATGTTTGTCTTGTTACTCTCTCTGTATATATCAATGGGCTAATTTCTGTTAGGTCATGTAATCTGTGGTCCTTGCTTCTGGCAGCCCTAGCAATAAATTCACCCTTCATAACGAAGGTTGAGGCATTATCTTTTGATCATTCTAAAAGTCCTTAACAGAAAAGACAGCCCTTTCAAGGAAAAAAGGGATCTGCATGACTAACTGTTTCCAGAGTCTCCAGTGTGTCAGACTTCCCTGAATATTTTAGACTTCCCAGCACTCACAATACTTAAGACAATTCAATGAAATCTCTCAATCTCAATCTCTCTCTCAATCTCTCGTGCTCTCTTCCCTCCTCTCCAACCCACCTCAGGCAGCTAATGGGTTCTGTTCCTCTGTAGAACCCAGACTAAAACACTTGTGTTATATCCAGGGGTGGAACTATGGGATCATAAGGTAACTGCCTTTGTACGTTTTGAAGACAAGATAAGAGATTTTTCAAAGTGTTTGCTATATTTTACATTCCACCAGCAAAGTATTAGACTTCCATTTCTTCCATATTCTTTGTATTTCTTAATTTTTTTAACTTTAATTTGATTTTAATTTTTATTTTCTTGAATCGGTCATCAATTTTATACACATCAGTGTATACATATCAATCCCTTTGCCCAATTGAGCACACCACCATCACCGCCCCACTGCTGTTTTCCTCCCTTGGTGTGCATACTTTTGTTCACTCCATCTGTGTCTCAACATCTGCCCTGCAAACCGGTTCATATGTACCATTTCTCTAGGTTCCACATACATGTGTGAATGGACGATATTTGTTTTTCACTTTCTGACTGACTTCACTCTGTATGACAGTCTCTAAATCCATCCACGTCTCCACAAATGACTCAATTTCATTCCTTTTCATGCCTGAGGAATATTCCAATGTCTATATGTACCACAACTTCCTTATCCATTGGCCTGTCGATGGACATTTAGGTTGCTTCCATGACCGGGGTGTTGTAAATACTGCTGCAGTGAACATTGGGGTGCATGTGTCTTTTGGAAGTACGCTGTTCTCTTGGTTTATGCCCAGCAGTGGGATTGCTGGCTCCTATGGTAGTTGTATTCTTCGTTTCTTAAGGAACCTCCATACTGTTCTCCATAGTGACTGTATCAATTTAGATTCCCACCAACAGTGCAAGAGTGTTCCCTTTCTCCACACCCTCTCCAGCATTTATTGTTTCTAGCTTATCTGATGCTGGTCATTCTGAGAGGTGTGAGATGATATCTCCTCGTAGTTTTGATTTCCTTTCCGTAACGATTAGTGATGGGGAGCATTCTTTCATGTGTTTGTGGGCAATCTGTCTATCTTCTGTGGGGAAATGTCTCTTTAGGTCTTCAGCCCACTATTGGATTGCGTTTTTTTTATTTTTGATATTGAGCTGCATGAGCTGCTTGTAAATTTTGGAGATGAATCCTTTGTCTGTTGCTTCCTTTGCAAATATGTTCTTCCATTTTAAGGGTGGTCTTTTCGTCTTGCGTATGGTTGCGTTGGCTGTGCAAATCTTTGAAGTTGCATTAGGTCCCGGTTGTTTATTTTTGTCTTTATTTCCATTTCTCTAGGAGGTGGTCAAAAAGGATCTTGCTGTAATTTCTGTCATAGAGTGTTCTGCTGATGTTTTCCCCTAAGAGTTCGCTAGTGCCTGTCCTTACATTTAGGTGTTTAATCCATTTTGAATTTATTTTTGAGTATGGGGTTAGGGAGTGTTCTCACTTCATACTTTTCCAGGTACCTGTCCAGTTTTCCCAGCACCACTTATTGAAGAGGCTGTCTTTTCCCCACTCTATATTCTTCCTTCTTTACCAAACAGAAGGTGACCATAAGTGCGTGTGTTTATCTCTGGGCATTCTATCCTGTGCCTTGGATCTATATTTCTGTTTCTGTGCCAGTACCATAATGTCTTGATTACTGTAGCTTTGCAGTGTCGTCTGAAGTCAGGGAGCCTGATTCCTGCAGCTCCATTTTTCACTTTCAAGAATGCTTTGGCTATTCGGGGTCTTATGTGTTCCCATACAAATGGTGACATTTTTGATTCTAGATCTGTGTAAAATGCCAGTGGTAGTTTGATAGGGATTGCATTAAATCGGTAGCTTGCTTTGGGTAGTAGAGTCATTTTCACAATGTTGATTCTTCCTATCCAAGAATGTGACATATCTCTCCATGTGTTTGTATCACCTTTAATTTCTTTCATCAGCGTCTTATAATTTTCTGCATCCAGGTCTTTTGTCTCCTTAGGTAGGCTGAGCCCTAGATATGTTATGCTTTTTGTTGTAATGGTAAAGAGGAGGGTTTTCTACATTCACTTTCAGAAGTTTCATCATTAGTATATACGAATGGCAGCGATTTCAGTACACTAATTTTGTATCATGCTCCTTTACCAAATTCATTGATTACCTCTCGTATGTTCTTGGTAGCCTCTTTAGTAATCCGTATATATAGTATCATGTCACCGGCAAACAGTGACAGCTTTACTTCTTCTTTCCAGCATTGTGTTTTTAATGCCAACAGGTTGTCTGACTTCTGGGTATAACTGCTAGAGATGCTATTTAAATAAGAGTTGGCATTTAGAGTTGTTGCCAGAAGGAGTTTTAGGATGGGATTCCATGAAGTGAATGCATTTCTCGTGAAAAAAAGAACATGAAATTTGGGAGACTTCAGGAATCTGTGTTTTGGACGGAATTTTCTTCCTTCAGTACAAACACGTTGCAAATAGAATCCACAGTCTCTGGAGACAGGGTCTTTAGTACTGTAATGAAGTTAAAATGAGGCCATCAGGTTTTGCCCTAATTCAGTACGTTTGGTGTCCTTGGATTGTAGATGGCTATGTTTGTCTTGTTACTCTCTCTGTATATATCAATGGGCTAATTTCTGTTAGGTCATGTAATCTGTGGTCCTTGCTTCTGGCAGCCCTAGCAATAAATTCACCCTTCATAACGAAGGTTGAGGCATTATCTTTTGATCATTCTAAAAGTCCTTAACAGAAAAGACAGCCCTTTCAAGGAAAAAAGGGATCTGCATGACTAACTGTTTCCAGAGTCTCCAGTGTGTCAGACTTCCCTGAATATTTTAGACTTCCCAGCACTCACAATACTTAAGACAATTCAATGAAATCTCTCAATCTCAATCTCTCTCTCAATCTCTCGTGCTCTCTTCCCTCCTCTCCAACCCACCTCAGGCAGCTAATGGGTTCTGTTCCTCTGTAGAACCCAGACTAAAACACTTGTGTTATATCCAGGGGTGGAACTATGGGATCATAAGGTAACTGCCTTTGTACGTTTTGAAGACAAGATAAGAGATTTTTCAAAGTGTTTGCTATATTTTACATTCCACCAGCAAAGTATTAGACTTCCATTTCTTCCATATTCTTTGTATTTCTTAATTTTTTTAACTTTAATTTGATTTTAATTTTTATTTTCTTGAATCGGTCATCAATTTTATACACATCAGTGTATACATATCAATCCCTTTGCCCAATTGAGCACACCACCATCACCGCCCCACCGCTGTTTTCCTCCCTTGGTGTGCATACTTTTGTTCACTCCATCTGTGTCTCAACATCTGCCCTGCAAACCGGTTCATATGTACCATTTCTCTAGGTTCCACATACCTGTGTGAATGGACGATATTTGTTTTTCACTTTCTGACTGACTTCACTCTGTATGACAGTCTCTAAATCCATCCACGTCTCCACAAATGACTCAATTTCATTCCTTTTCATGCCTGAGGAATATTCCAATGTCTATATGTACCACAACTTCCTTATCCATTGGCCTGTCGATGGACATTTAGGTTGCTTCCATGACCGGGGTGTTGTAAATACTGCTGCAGTGAACATTGGGGTGCATGTGTCTTTTGGAAGTACGCTGTTCTCTTGGTTTATGCCCAGCAGTGGGATTGCTGGCTCCTATGGTAGTTGTATTCTTCGTTTCTTAAGGAACCTCCATACTGTTCTCCATACTGACTGTATCAATTTAGATTCCCACCAACAGTGCAAGAGTGTTCCCTTTCTCCACACCCTCTCCAGCATTTATTGTTTCTAGCTTATCTGATGCTGGTCATTCTGAGAGGTGTGAGATGATATCTCCTCGTAGTTTTGATTTCCTTTCCGTAACGATTAGTGATGGGGAGCATTCTTTCATGTGTTTGTGGGCAATCTGTCTATCTTCTGTGGGGAAATGTCTCTTTAGGTCTTCAGCCCACTATTGGATTGCGTTTTTTTTATTTTTGATATTGAGCTGCATGAGCTGCTTGTAAATTTTGGAGATGAATCCTTTGTCTGTTGCTTCCTTTGCAAATATGTTCTTCCATTTTAAGGGTGGTCTTTTCGTCTTGCGTATGGTTGCGTTGGCTGTGCAAATCTTTGAAGTTGCATTAGGTCCCGGTTGTTTATTTTTGTCTTTATTTCCATTTCTCTAGGAGGTGGTCAAAAAGGATCTTGCTGTAATTTCTGTCATAGAGTGTTCTGCTGATGTTTTCCCCTAAGAGTTTGATAGTGCCTGTCCTTACATTTAGGTGTTTAATCCATTTTGAATTTATTTTTGAGTATGGGGTTAGGGAGTGTTCTCACTTCATACTTTTCCAGGTACCTGTCCAGTTTTCCCAGCACCACTTATTGAAGAGGCTGTCTTTTCCCCACTCTATATTCTTCCTTCTTTACCAAACAGAAGGTGACCATAAGTGCGTGTGTTTATCTCTGGGCATTCTATCCTGTGCCTTGGATCTATATTTCTGTTTCTGTGCCAGTACCATAATGTCTTGATTACTGTAGCTTTGCAGTGTCGTCTGAAGTCAGGGAGCCTGATTCCTCCAGCTCCATTTTTCACTTTCAAGAATGCTTTGGCTATTCGGGGTCTTATGTGTTCCCATACAAATGGTGACATTTTTGATTCTAGATCTGTGTAAAATGCCAGTGGTAGTTTGATAGGGATTGCATTAAATCGGTAGCTTGCTTTGGGTAGTAGAGTCATTTTCACAATGTTGATTCTTCCTATCCAAGAATGTGACATATCTCTCCATGTGTTTGTATCACCTTTAATTTCTTTCATCAGCGTCTTATAATTTTCTGCATCCAGGTCTTTTGTCTCCTTAGGTAGGCTGAGCCCTAGATATGTTATGCTTTTTGTTGTAATGGTAAAGAGGAGGGTTTTCTACATTCACTTTCAGAAGTTCCATCATTAGTATATACGAATGGCAGCGATTTCAGTACACTAATTTTGTATCATGCTCCTTTACCAAATTCATTGATTACCTCTCGTATGTTCTTGGTAGCCTCTTTAGTAATCCGTATATATAGTATCATGTCACCGGCAAACAGTGACAGCTTTACTTCTTCTTTCCAGCATTGTGTTTTGAATGCCAACAGGTTGTCTGACTTCTGGGTATAACTGCTAGAGATGCTATTTAAATAAGAGTTGGCATTTAGAGTTGTTGCCAGAAGGAGTTTTAGGATGGGATTCCATGAAGTGAATGCATTTCTCGTGAAAAAAAGAACATGAAATTTGGGAGACTTCAGGAATCTGTGTTTTGGACGGAATTTTCTTCCTTCAGTACAAACACGTTGCAAATAGAATCCACAGTCTCTGGAGACAGGGTGTTTAGTACTGTAATGAAGTTAAAATGAGGCCATCAGGTTTTGCCCTAATTCAGTACGTTTGGTGTCCTTGGATTGTAGATGGCTATGTTTGTCTTGTTACTCTCTCTGTATATATCAATGGGCTAATTTCTGTTAGGTCATGTAATCTGTGGTCCTTGCTTCTGGCAGCCCTAGCAATAAATTCACCCTTCATAACGAAGGTTGAGGCATTATCTTTTGATCATTCTAAAAGTCCTTAACAGAAAAGACAGCCCTTTCAAGGAAAAAAGGGATCTGCATGACTAACTGTTTCCAGAGTCTCCAGTGTGTCAGACTTCCCTGAATATTTTAGACTTCCCAGCACTCACAATACTTAAGACAATTCAATGAAATCTCTCAATCTCAATCTCTCTCTCAATCTCTCGTGCTCTCTTCCCTCCTCTCCAACCCACCTCAGGCAGCTAATGGGTTCTGTTCCTCTGTAGAACCCAGACTAAAACACTTGTGTTATATCCAGGGGTGGAACTATGGGATCATAAGGTAACTGCCTTTGTACGTTTTGAAGACAAGATAAGAGATTTTTCAAAGTGTTTGCTATATTTTACATTCCACCAGCAAAGTATTAGACTTCCATTTCTTCCATATTCTTTGTATTTCTTAATTTTTTTAACTTTAATTTGATTTTAATTTTTATTTTCTTGAATCGGTCATCAATTTTATACACATCAGTGTATACATATCAATCCCTTTGCCCAATTGAGCACACCACCATCACCGCCCCACTGCTGTTTTCCTCCCTTGGTGTGCATACTTTTGTTCACTCCATCTGTGTCTCAACATCTGCCCTGCAAACCGGTTCATATGTACCATTTCTCTAGGTTCCACATACATGTGTGAATGGACGATATTTGTTTTTCACTTTCTGACTGACTTCACTCTGTATGACAGTCTCTAAATCCATCCACGTCTCCACAAATGACTCAATTTCATTCCTTTTCATGCCTGAGGAATATTCCAATGTCTATATGTACCACAACTTCCTTATCCATTGGCCTGTCGATGGACATTTAGGTTGCTTCCATGACCGGGGTGTTGTAAATACTGCTGCAGTGAACATTGGGGTGCATGTGTCTTTTGGAAGTACGCTGTTCTCTGGGTTTATGCCCAGCAGTGGGATTGCTGGCTCCTATGGTAGTTGTATTCTCCGTTTCTTAAGGAACCTCCATAATGTTCTCCATAGTGACTGTATCAATTTAGATTCCCACCAACAGTGCAAGAGTGTTCCCTTTCTCCACACCCTCTCCAGCATTTATTGTTTCTAGCTTATCTGATGCTGGTCATTCTGAGAGGTGTGAGATGATATCTCCTCGTAGTTTTGATTTCCTTTCCGTAACGATTAGTGATGGGGAGCATTCTTTCATGTGTTTGTGGGCAATCTGTCTATCTTCTGTGGGGAAATGTCTCTTTAGGTCTTCAGTCCACTATTGGATTGCGTTTTTTTTATTTTTGATCTTGAGCTGCATGAGCTGCTTGTAAATTTTGGAGATGAATCCTTTGTCTGTTGCTTCCTTTGCAAATATGTTCTTCCATTTTAAGGGTGGTCTTTTCGTCTTGCGTATGGTTGCGTTGGCTGTGCAAATCTTTGAAGTTGCATTAGGTCCCGGTTGTTTATTTTTGTCTTTATTTCCATTTCTCTAGGAGGTGGTCAAAAAGGATCTTGCTGTAATTTCTGTCATAGAGTGTTCTGCTGATGTTTTCCCCTAAGAGTTTGATATTGCCTGTCCTTACATTTAGGTGTTTAATCCATTTTGAGTTTATTTTTGAGTATGGGGTTAGGGAGTGTTCTCACTTCATACTTTTCCATGTACCTGTCCAGTTTTCCCAGCACCACTTATTGAAGAGGCTGTCTTTTCCCCACTCTATATTCTTCCTTCTTTACCAAACAGAAGGTGACCATAAGTGCGTGTGTTTATCTCTGGGCATTCTATCCTGTGCCTTGGATCTATATTTCTGTTTCTGTGCCAGTACCATAATGTCTTGATTACTGTAGCTTTGCAGTGTCGTCTGAAGTCAGGGAGCCTGATTCCTCCAGCTCCATTTTTCACTTTCAAGAATGCTTTGGCTATTCGGGGTCTTATGTGTTCCCATACAAATGGTGACATTTTTGATTCTAGATCTGTGAAAAATGCCAGTGGTAGTTTGATAGGGATTGCATTAAATCGGTAGCTTGCTTTGGGTAGTAGAGTCATTTTCACAATGTTGATTCTTCCTATCCAAGAATGTGACATATCTCTCCATGTGTTTGTATCACCTTTAATTTCTTTCATCAGCGTCTTATAATTTTCTGCATCCAGGTCTTTTGTCTCCTTAGGTAGGCTGAGCCCTAGATATGTTATGCTTTTTGTTGTAATGGTAAAGAGGAGGGTTTTCTACATTCACTTTCAGAAGTTTCATCATTAGTATGTACGAATGGCAGCGATTTCAGTACACTAATTTTGTATCATGCTCCTTTACCAAATTCATTGATTACCTCTCGTATGTTCTTGGTAGCCTCTTTACTAATCCGTATATATAGTATCATATCACCGGCAAACAGTGACAGCTTTACTTCTTCTTTCCAGCATTGTGTTTTGAATGCCAACAGGTTGTCTGACTTCTGGGTATAACTGCTAGAGATGCTATTTAAATAAGAGTTGGCATTTAGAGTTGTTGCCAGAAGGAGTTTTAGGATGGGATTCCATGAAGTGAATGCATTTCTCGTGAAAAAAAGAACATGACTTTTGGGAGACTTCAGGAATCTGTGTTTTGGACGGAATTTTCTTCCACTGTACAAACACGTTGCAAATAGAATCCACAGTCTCTGGAGACAGGGTCTTTAGTACTGTAATGAAGTTCAAATGAGGCCATCAGGTTTTGCCCTAATTCAGTACGTTTGGTGTCCTTGGATTGTAGATGGCTATGTTTCTCTTGTTACTCTCTCTGTATATATCAATGGGCTAATTTCTGTTAGGTCATGTAATCTGTGGTCCTTGCTTCTGGCAGCCCTAGCAATAAATGCACCCTTCATAACGAAGGTTGAGGCATTATCTTTTGATCATTCTAAAAGTCCTTAACAGAAAAGACAGCCCTTTCAAGGAAAAAAGGGATCTGCATGACTAACTGTTTCCAGAGTCTCCAGTGTGTCAGACTTCCCTGAATATTTTAGACTTCCCAGCACTCACAATACTTAAGACAATTCAATGAAATCTCTCAATCTCAATCTCTCTCTCAATCTCTCGTGCTCTCTTCCCTCCTCTCCAACCCACCTCAGGCAGCTAATGGGTTCTGTTCCTCTGTAGAACCCAGACTAAAACACTTGTGTTATATCCAGGGGTGGAACTATGGGATCATAAGGTAACTGCCTTTGTACGTTTTGAAGACAAGATAAGAGATTTTTCAAAGTGTTTGCTATATTTTACATTCCACCAGCAAAGTATTAGACTTCCATTTCTTCCATATTCTTTGTATTTCTTAATTTTTTTAACTTTAATTTGATTTTAATTTTTATTTTCTTGAATCAGTCATCAATTTTATACACATCAGTGTATACATATCAATCCCTTTGCCCAATTGAGCACAGCACCATCACCGCCCAACTGCTGTTTTCCTCCCTTGGTGTGCATACTTTTGTTCACTCCATCTGTGTCTCAACATCTGCCCTGCAAACCGGTTCATATGTACCATTTCTCTAGGTTCCACATACATGTGTGAATGGACGATATTTGTTTTTCACTTTCTGACTGACTTCACTCTGTATGACAGTCTCTAAATCCATCCACGTCTCCACAAATGACTCAATTTCATTCCTTTCATGCCTGAGGAATATTCCAATGTCTATATGTACCACAACTTCCTTATCCATTGGCCTGTCGATGGACATTTAGGTTGCTTCCATGACCGGGGTGTTGTAAATACTGCTGCAGTGAACATTGGGGTGCATGTGTCTTTTGCAAGTACGCTGTTCTCTGGGTTTATGCCCAGCAGTGGGATTGCTGGCTCCTATGGTAGTTGTATTCTTCGTTTCTTAAGGAACCTCCATACTGTTCTCCATAGTGACTGTATCAATTTAGATTCCCACCAACAGTGCAAGAGTGTTCCCTTTCTCCACACCCTCTCCAGCATTTATTGTTTCCAGCTTATCTGATGCTGGTCATTCTGAGAGGTGTGAGATGATATCTCCACGTAGTTTTGATTTCCTTTCCGTAACGATTAGTGATGGGGAGCATTCTTTCATGTGTTTGTGGGCAATCTGTCTATCTTCTGTGGGGAAATGTCTCTTTAGGTCTTCAGCCCACTATTGGATTGCGTTTTTTTTATTTTTGATATTGAGCTGCATGAGCTGCTTGTAAATTTTGGAGATGAATCCTTTGTCTGTTGCTTCCTTTGCAAATATGTTCTTCCATTTTAAGGGTGGTCCTTTCGTCTTGCGTATGGTTGCGTTGGCTGTGCAAATCTTTGAAGTTTCATTAGGTCCCGGTTGTTTATTTTTGTCTTTATTTCCATTTCTCTAGGAGGTGGTCAAAAAGGATCTTGCTGTAATTTCTGTCATAGAGTGTTCTGCTGATGTTTTCCCCGAAGAGTTTGATAGTGCCTGTCCTTACATTTAGGTGTTTAATCCATTTTGAGTTTATTTTTGAGTATGGGGTTAGGGAGTGTTCTCACTTCATACTTTTCCAGGTACCTGTCCAGTTTTCCCAGCACCACTTATTGAAGAGGCTGTCTTTTCCCCACTCTATATTCTTCCTTCTTTACCAAACAGAAGGTGACCATAAGTGCGTGTGTTTATCTCTGGGCATTCTATCCTGTGCCTTGGATCTATATTTCTGTTTCTGTGCCAGTACCATAATGTCTTGATTACTGTAGCTTTGCAGTGTCGTCTGAAGTCAGGGAGCCTGATTCCTCCAGCTCCATTTTTCACTGTCAAGAATGCTTTGGCTATTCGGGGTCTTATGTGTTCCCATACAAATGGTGACATTTTTGATTCTAGATCTGTGAAAAATGCCAGTGGTAGTTTGATAGGGATTGCATTAAATCGGTAGCTTGCTTTGGGTAGTAGAGTCATTTTCACAATGTTGATTCTTCCTATCCAAGAATGTGACATATCTCTCCATGTGTTTGTATCACCTTTAATTTCTTTCATCAGCGTCTTATAATTTTCTGCATCCAGGTCTTTTGTCTCCTTAGGTAGGCTGAGCCCTAGATATGTTATGCTTTTTGTTGTAATGGTAAAGAGGAGGGTTTTCTACATTCACTTTCAGAAGTTTCATCATTAGTATGTACGAATGGCAGCGATTTCAGTACATTAATTTTGTATCATGCTCCTTTACCAAATTCATTGATTACCTCTCGTATGTTCTTGGTAGCCTCTTTAGTAATCCGTATATATAGTATCATGTCACCGGCAAACAGTGACAGCTTTACTTCTTCTTTCCAGCATTGTGTTTTGAATGCCAACAGGTTGTCTGACTTCTGGGTATAACTGCTAGAGATGCTATTTAAATAAGAGTTGGCATTTAGAGTTGTTGCCAGAAGGAGTTTTAGGATGGGATTCCATGAAGTGAATGCATTTCTCGTGAAAAAAAGAACATGAAATTTGGGAGACTTCAGGAATCTGTGTTTTGGACGGAATTTTCTTCCTTCAGTACAAACACGTTGCAAATAGAATCCACAGTCGCTGGAGACAGGGTCTTTAGTACTGTAATGAAGTTAAAATGAGGCCATCAGGTTTTGCTCTAATTCAGTACGTTTGGTGTCCTTGGATTGTAGATGGCTATGTTTGTCTTGTTACTCTCTCTGTATATATCAATGGGCTAATTTCTGTTAGGTCATGTAATCTGTGGTCCTTGCTTCTGGCAGCCCTAGCAATAAATTCACCCTTTATAACGAAGGTTGAGGCATTATCTTTTGATCATTCTAAAAGTCCTTAACAGAAAAGACAGCCCTTTCAAGGAAAAAAGGGATCTGCATGACTAACTGTTTCCAGAGTCTCCAGTGTGTCAGACTTCCCTGAATATTTTAGACTTCCCAGCACTCACAATACTTAAGACAATTCAATGAAATCTCTCAATCTCAATCTCTCTCTCAATCTCTCGTGCTCTCTTCCCTCCTCTCCAACCCACCTCAGGCAGCTAATGGGTTCTGTTCCTCTGTAGAACCCAGGCTAAAACACTTGTGTTATATCCAGGGGTGGAACTATGGGATCATAAGGTAACTGCCTTTGTACGTTTTGAAGACAAGATAAGAGATTTTTCAAAGTGTTTGCTATATTTTACATTCCACCAGCAAAGTATTAGAGTTCCATTTCTTCCATATTCTTTATATTTCTTAATTTTTTTAACTTTAATTTGATTTTAATTTTTATTTTCTTGAATCGGTCATCAATTTTATACACATCAGTGTATACATATCAATCCCTTTGCCCAATTGAGCACACCACCATCACCGCCCAACTGCTGTTTTCCTCCCTTGGTGTGCATACTTTTGTTCACTCCATCTGTGTCTCAACATCTGCCCTGCAAACCGGTTCATATGTACCATTTCTCTAGGTTCCACATACATGTGTGAATGGACGATATTTGTTTTTCACTTTCTGACTGACTTCACTCTGTATGACAGTCTCTAAATCCATCCACGTCTCCACAAATGACTCAATTTCATTCCTTTCATGCCTGAGGAATATTCCAATGTCTATATGTACCACAACTTCCTTATCCATTGGCCTGTCGATGGACATTTAGGTTGCTTCCATGACCGGGGTGTTGTAAATACTGCTGCAGTGAACATTGGGGTGCATGTGTCTTTTGCAAGTACGCTGTTCTCTGGGTTTATGCCCAGCAGTGGGATTGCTGGCTCCTATGGTAGTTGTATTCTTCGTTTCTTAAGGAACCTCCATACTGTTCTCCATAGTGACTGTATCAATTTAGATTCCCACCAACAGTGCAAGAGTGTTCCCTTTCTCCACACCCTCTCCAGCATTTATTGTTTCCAGCTTATCTGATGCTGGTCATTCTGAGAGGTGTGAGATGATATCTCCACGTAGTTTTGATTTCCTTTCCGTAACGATTAGTGATGGGGAGCATTCTTTCATGTGTTTGTGGGCAATCTGTCTATCTTCTGTGGGGAAATGTCTCTTTAGGTCTTCAGCCCACTATTGGATTGCGTTTTTTTTATTTTTGATATTGAGCTGCATGAGCTGCTTGTAAATTTTGGAGATGAATCCTTTGTCTGTTGCTTCCTTTGCAAATATGTTCTTCCATTTTAAGGGTGGTCCTTTCGTCTTGCGTATGGTTGCGTTGGCTGTGCAAATCTTTGAAGTTTCATTAGGTCCCGGTTGTTTATTTTTGTCTTTATTTCCATTTCTCTAGGAGGTGGTCAAAAAGGATCTTGCTGTAATTTCTGTCATAGAGTGTTCTGCTGATGTTTTCCCCGAAGAGTTTGATAGTGCCTGTCCTTACATTTAGGTGTTTAATCCATTTTGAGTTTATTTTTGAGTATGGGGTTAGGGAGTGTTCTCACTTCATACTTTTCCAGGTACCTGTCCAGTTTTCCCAGCACCACTTATTGAAGAGGCTGTCTTTTCCCCACTCTATATTCTTCCTTCTTTACCAAACAGAAGGTGACCATAAGTGCGTGTGTTTATCTCTGGGCATTCTATCCTGTGCCTTGGATCTATATTTCTGTTTCTGTGCCAGTACCATAATGTCTTGATTACTGTAGCTTTGCAGTGTCGTCTGAAGTCAGGGAGCCTGATTCCTCCAGCTCCATTTTTCACTTTCAAGAATGCTTTGGCTATTCGGGGTCTTATGTGTTCCCATACAAATGGTGACATTTTTGATTCTAGATCTGTGAAAAATGCCAGTGGTAGTTTGATAGGGATTGCATTAAATCGGTAGCTTGCTTTGGGTAGTAGAGTCATTTTCACAATGTTGATTCTTCCTATCCAAGAATGTGACATATCTCTCCATGTGTTTGTATCACCTTTAATTTCTTTCATCAGCGTCTTATAATTTTCTGCATCCAGGTCTTTTGTCTCCTTAGGTAGGCTGAGCCCTAGATATGTTATGCTTTTTGTTGTAATGGTAAAGAGGAGGGTTTTCTACATTCACTTTCAGAAGTTTCATCATTAGTATATACGAATGGCAGCGATTTCAGTACACTAATTTTGTATCATGCTCCTTTACCAAATTCATTGATTACCTCTCGTATGTTCTTGGTAGCCTCTTTAGTAATCCGTATATATAGTATCATGTCACCGGCAAACAGTGACAGCTTTACTTCTTCTTTCCAGCAGTGTGTTTTGAATGCAAACAGGTTGTCTGCCTTCTGGGTATAACAGCTAGAGATGCTATTTAAATAAGAGTTGGCATTTAGAGTTGTTGCCAGAAGGAGTTTTAGGATGGGATTCCATGAAGTGAATGCATTTCTCGTGAAAAAAAGAACATGAAATTTGGGAGACTACAGGAATCTGTGTTTTGGACGGAATTTTCTTCCTTCAGTACAAACACGTTGCAAATAGAATCCACAGTCTCTGGAGACAGGGTGTTTAGTACTGTAATGAAGTTAAAATGAGGCCATCAGGTTTTGCCCTAATTCAGTACGATTGGTGTCCTTGGATTGTAGATGGCTATGTTTGTCTTGTTACTCTCTCTGTATATATCAATGGGCTAATTTCTGTTAGGTCATGTAATCTGTGGTCCTTGCTTCTGGCAGCCCTAGCAATAAATGCACCCTTCATAACGAAGGATGAGGCATTATCTTTTGATCATTCTAAAAGTCCTTAACAGAAAAGACAGCCCTTTCAAGGAAAAAAGGGATCTGCATGACTAGCTGTTTCCAGAGTCTCCAGTGTGTCAGACTTCCCTGAATATTTTAGACTTCCCAGCACTCACAATACTTAAGACAATTCAATGAAATCTCTCAATCTCAATCTCTCTCTCAATCTCTCGTGCTCTCTTCCCTCCTCTCCAACCCACCTCAGGCAGCTAATGGGTTCTCTTCCTCTGTAGAACCCAGACTAAAACACTTGTGTTATATCCAGGGGTGGAACTATGGGATCATAAGGTAACTGCCTTTGTACGTTTTGAAGACAAGATAAGAGATTTTTCAAAGTGTTTGCTATATTTTACATTCCACCAGCAAAGTATTAGACTTCCATTTCTTCCATATTCTTTGTATTTTTTTATTTTTTTAAGTTTAATTTGATTTTAATTTTTATTTTCTTGAATCGGTCATCAATTTTATACACATCAGTGTATACATATCAATCCCTTTGCCCAATTGAGCACACCACCATCACCGCCCCACTGCTGTTTTCCTCCCTTGGTGTGCATACTTTTGTTCACTCCATCTGTGTCTCAACATCTGCCCTGCAAACCGGTTCATATGTACCATTTCTCTAGGTTCCACATACATGTGTGAATGGACGATATTTGTTTTTCACTTTCTGACTGACTTCACTCTGTATGACAGTCTCTAAATCCATCCACGTCTCCACAAATGACTCAATTTCATTCCTTTTCATGCCTGAGGAATATTCCAATGTCTATATGTACCACAACTTCCTTATCCATTGGCCTGTCGATGGACATTTAGGTTGCTTCCATGACCGGGGTGTTGTAAATACTGCTGCAGTGAACATTGGGGTGCATGTGTCTTTTGCAAGTACGCTGTTCTCTGGGTTTATGCCCAGCAGTGGGATTGCTGGCTCCTATGGTAGTTGTATTCTTCGTTTCTTAAGGAACCTCCATACTGTTCTCCATAGTGACTGTATCAATTTAGATTCCCACCAACAGTGCAAGAGGGTTCCCTTTCTCCACACCCTCTCCAGCATTTATTGTTTCTAGCTTATCTGATGCTGGTCATTCTGAGAGGTGTGAGATGATATCTCCTCGTAGTTTTGATTTCCTTTCTGTAACGATTAGTGATGGGGAGCATTCTTTCATGTGTTTGTGGGCAATCTGTCTATCTTCTGTGGGGAAATGTCTCTTTAGGTCTTCAGCCCACTATTGGATTGCGTTTTTTTTATTTTTGATTTTGAGCTGCATGAGCTGCTTGTAAATTTTGGAGATGAATCCTTTGTCTGTTGCTTCCTTTGCAAATATGTTCTTCCATTTTAAGGGTGGTCTTTTCGTCTTGCGTATGGTTGCGTTGGCTGTGCAAATCTTTGAAGTTGCATTAGGTCCCGGTTGTTTATTTTTGTCTTTATTTCCATTTCTCTAGGAGGTGGTCAAAAAGGATCTTGCTGTAATTTCTGTCATAGAGTGTTCTGCTGATGTTTTCCCCTAAGAGTTCGATAGTGCCTGTCCTTACATTTAGGTGTTTAATCCATTTTGAGTTTATTTTTGAGTATGGGGTTAGGGAGTGTTCTCATTTCATACTTTTCCAGGTACCTGTCCAGTTTTCCCAGCACCACTTATTGAAGAGGCTGTCTTTTCCCCACTCTATATTCTTCCTTCTTTACCAAACAGAAGGTGACCATAAGTGCGTGTGTTTATCTCTGGGCATTCTATCCTGTGCCTTGGATCTATATTTCTGTTTCTGTGCCAGTACCATAATGTCTTGATTACTGTAGCTTTGTAGTGTCGTCTGAAGTCAGGGAGCCTGATTCCTCCAGCTCCATTTTTCACTTTCAAGAATGCTTTGGCTATTCGGGGTCTTATGTGTTCCCATACAAATGGTGACATTTTTGATTCTAGATCTGTGAAAAATGCCAGTGGTAGTTTGATAGGGATTGCATTAAATCGGTAGCTTGCTTTGGGTAGTAGAGTCATTTTCACAATGTTGATTCTTCCTATCCAAGAATGTGACATATCTCTCCATGTGTTTGTATCACCTTTAATTTCTTTCATCAGCGTCTTATAATTTTCTGCATCCAGGTCTTTTGTCTCCTTAGGTAGGCTGAGCCCTAGATATGTTATGCTTTTTGTTGTAATGGTAAAGAGGAGGGTTTTCTACATTCACTTTCAGAAGTTTCATCATTAGTATATACGAATGGCAGCGATTTCAGTACACTAATTTTGTATCATGCTCCTTTACCAAATTCATTGATTACCTCTCGTATGTTCTTGGTAGCCTCTTTAGTAATCCGTATATATAGTATCATGTCACCGGCAAACAGTGACAGCTTTACTTCTTCTTTCCAGCATTGTGTTTTGAATGCAAACAGGTTGTCTGCCTTCTGGGTATAACAGCTAGAGATGCTATTTAAATAAGAGTTGGCATTTAGAGTTGTTGCCAGAAGGAGTTTTAGGATGGGATTCCATGAAGTGAATGCATTTCTCGTGAAAAAAAGAACATGAAATTTGGGAGACTACAGGAATCTGTGTTTTGGACGGAATTTTCTTCCTTCAGTACAAACACGTTGCAAATAGAATCCACAGTCTCTGGAGACAGGGTGTTTAGTACTGTAATGAAGTTAAAATGAGGCCATCAGGTTTTGCCCTAATTCAGTACGATTGGTGTCCTTGGATTGTAGATGGCTATGTTTGTCTTGTTACTCTCTCTGTATATATCAATGGGCTAATTTCTGTTAGGTCATGTAATCTGTGGTCCTTGCTTCTGGCAGCCCTAGCAATAAATGCACCCTTCATAACGAAGGATGAGGCATTATCTTTTGATCATTCTAAAAGTCCTTAACAGAAAAGACAGCCCTTTCAAGGAAAAAAGCGATCTGCATGACTAGCTGTTTCCAGAGTCTCCAGTGTGTCAGACTTCCCTGAATATTTTAGACTTCCCAGCACTCACAATACTTAAGACAATTCAATGAAATCTTTCAATCTCAATCTCTCTCTCAATCTCTCGTGCTCTCTTCCCTCCTCTCCAGCCCACGTCAGGCAGCTAATGGGTTCTCTTCCTCTGTAGAACCCAGACTAAAACACTTGTGTTATATCCAGGGGTGGAACTATGGGATCATAAGGTAACTGCCTTTGTACGTTTTGAAGACAAGATAAGAGATTTTTCAAAGTGTTTGCTATATTTTACATTCCACCAGCAAAGTATTAGACTTCCATTTCTTCCATATTTTTTGTATTTTTTTATTTTTTTAACTTTAATTTGATTTTAATTTTTATTTTCTTGAATCGGTCATCAATTTTATACACATCAGTGTATACATATCAATCCCTTTGCCCAATTGAGCACACCACCATCACCGCCCCACTGCTGTTTTCCTCCCTTGGTGTGCATACTTTTGTTCACTCCATCTGTGTCTCAACATCTGCCCTGCAAACCGGTTCATATGTACCATTTCTCTAGGTTCCACATACATGTGTGAATGGACGATATTTGTTTTTCACTTTCTGACTGACTTCACTCTGTATGACAGTCTCTAAATCCATCCACGTCTCCACAAATGACTCAATTTCATTCCTTTTCATGCCTGAGGAATATTCCAATGTCTATATGTACCACAACTTCCTTATCCATTGGCCTGTCGATGGACATTTAGGTTGCTTCCATGACCGGGGTGTTGTAAATACTGCTGCAGTGAACATTGGGGTGCATGTGTCTTTTGGAAGTACGCTGTTCTCTGGGTTTATGCCCAGCAGTGGGATTGCTGGCTCCTATGGTAGTTGTATTCTTCGTTTCTTAAGGAACCTCCATACTGTTCTCCATAGTGACTGTATCAATTTAGATTCCCACCAACAGTGCAAGAGGGTTCCCTTTCTCCACACCCTCTCCAGCATTTATTGTTTCTAGCTTATCTGATGCTGGTCATTCTGAGAGGTGTGAGATGATATCTCCTCGTAGTTTTGATTTCCTTTCCGTAACGATTAGTGATGGGGAGCATTCTTTCATGTGTTTGTGGGCAATCTGTCTATCTTCTGTGGGGAAATGTCTCTTTAGGTCTTCAGCCCACTATTGGATTGCGTTTTTTTTATTTTTGATTTTGAGCTGCATGAGCTGCTTGTAAATTTTGGAGATGAATCCTTTGTCTGTTGCTTCCTTTGCAAATATGTTCTTCCATTTTAAGGGTGGTCTTTTCGTCTTGCGTATGGTTGCGTTGGCTGTGCAAATCTTTGAAGTTGCATTAGGTCCCGGTTGTTTATTTTTGTCTTTATTTCCATTTCTCTAGGAGGTGGTCAAAAAGGATCTTGCTGTAATTTCTGTCATAGAGTGTTCTGCTGATGTTTTCCCCTAAGAGTTCGATAGTGCCTGTCCTTACATTTAGGTGTTTAATCCATTTTGAGTTTATTTTTGAGTATGGGGTTAGGGAGTGTTCTCATTTCATACTTTTCCAGGTACCTGTCCAGTTTTCCCAGCACCACTTATTGAAGAGGCTGTCTTTTCCCCACTCTATATTCTTCCTTCTTTACCAAACAGAAGGTGACCATAAGTGCGTGTGTTTATCTCTGGGCATTCTATCCTGTGCCTTGGATCTATATTTCTGTTTCTGTGCCAGTACCATAATGTCTTGATTACTGTAGCTTTGTAGTGTCGTCTGAAGTCAGGGAGCCTGATTCCTCCAGCTCCATTTTTCACTTTCAAGAATGCTTTGGCTATTCGGGGTCTTATGTGTTCCCATACAAATGGTGACATTTTTGATTCTAGATCTGTGAAAAATGCCAGTGGTAGTTTGATAGGGATTGCATTAAATCGGTAGCTTGCTTTGGGTAGTAGAGTCATTTTCACAATGTTGATTCTTCCTATCCAAGAATGTGACATATCTCTCCATGTGTTTGTATCACCTTTAATTTCTTTCATCAGCGTCTTATAATTTTCTGCATCCAGGTCTTTTGTCTCCTTAGGTAGGCTGAGCCCTAGATATGTTATGCTTTTTGTTGTAATGGTAAAGAGGAGGGTTTTCTACATTCACTTTCAGAAGTTTCATCATTAGTATATACGAATGGCAGCGATTTCAGTACACTAATTTTGTATCATGCTCCTTTACCAAATTCATTGATTACCTCTCGTATGTTCTTGGTAGCCTCTTTAGTAATCCGTATATATAGTATCATGTCACCGGCAAACAGTGACAGCTTTACTTCTTCTTTCCAGCATTGTGTTTTGAATGCAAACAGGTTGTCTGCCTTCTGGGTATAACAGCTAGAGATGCTATTTAAATAAGAGTTGGCATTTAGAGTTGTTGCCAGAAGGAGTTTTAGGATGGGATTCCATGAAGTGAATGCATTTCTCGTGAAAAAAAGAACATGAAATTTGGGAGACTACAGGAATCTGTGTTTTGGACGGAATTTTCTTCCTTCAGTACAAACACGTTGCAAATAGAATCCACAGTCTCTGGAGACAGGGTGTTTAGTACTGTAATGAAGTTAAAATGAGGCCATCAGGTTTTGCCCTAATTCAGTACGATTGGTGTCCTTGGATTGTAGATGGCTATGTTTGTCTTGTTACTCTCTCTGTATATATCAATGGGCTAATTTCTGTTAGGTCATGTAATCTGTGGTCCTTGCTTCTGGCAGCCCTAGCAATAAATGCACCCTTCATAACGAAGGATGAGGCATTATCTTTTGATCATTCTAAAAGTCCTTAACAGAAAAGACAGCCCTTTCAAGGAAAAAAGGGATCTGCATGACTAGCTGTTTCCAGAGTCTCCAGTGTGTCAGACTTCCCTGAATATTTTAGACTTCCCAGCACTCACAATACTTAAGACAATTCAATGAAATCTCTCAATCTCAATCTCTCTCTCAATCTCTCGTGCTCTCTTCCCTCCTCTCCAACCCACCTCAGGCAGCTAATGGGTTCTCTTCCTCTGTAGAACCCAGACTAAAACACTTGTGTTATATCCAGGGGTGGAACTATGGGATCATAAGGTAACTGCCTTTGTACGTTTTGAAGACAAGATAAGAGATTTTTCAAAGTGTTTGCTATATTTTACATTCCACCAGCAAAGTATTAGACTTCCATTTCTTCCATATTCTTTGTATTTTTTTATTTTTTTAACTTTAATTTGATTTTAATTTTTATTTTCTTGAATCGGTCATCAATTTTATACACATCAGTGTATACATATCAATCCCTTTGCCCAATTGAGCACACCACCATCACCGCCCCACTGCTGTTTTCCTCCCTTGGTGTGCATACTTTTGTTCACTCCATCTGTGTCTCAACATCTGCCCTGCAAACCGGTTCATATGTACCATTTCTCTAGGTTCCACATACATGTGTGAATGGACGATATTTGTTTTTCACTTTCTGACTGACTTCACTCTGTATGACAGTCTCTAAATCCATCCACGTCTCCACAAATGACTCAATTTCATTCCTTTTCATGCCTGAGGAATATTCCAATGTCTATATGTACCACAACTTCCTTATCCATTGGCCTGTCGATGGACATTTAGGTTGCTTCCATGACCGGGGTGTTGTAAATACTGCTGCAGTGAACATTGGGGTGCATGTGTCTTTTGGAAGTACGCTGTTCTCTGGGTTTATGCCCAGCAGTGGGATTGCTGGCTCCTATGGTAGTTGTATTCTTCGTTTCTTAAGGAACCTCCATACTGTTCTCCATAGTGACTGTATCAATTTAGATTCCCACCAACAGTGCAAGAGGGTTCCCTTTCTCCACACCCTCTCCAGCATTTATTGTTTCTAGCTTATCTGATGCTGGTCATTCTGAGAGGTGTGAGATGATATCTCCTCGTAGTTTTGATTTCCTTTCCGTAACGATTAGTGATGGGGAGCATTCTTTCATGTGTTTGTGGGCAATCTGTCTATCTTCTGTGGGGAAATGTCTCTTTAGGTCTTCAGCCCACTATTGGATTGCGTTTTTTTTATTTTTGATTTTGAGCTGCATGAGCTGCTTGTAAATTTTGGAGATGAATCCTTTGTCTGTTGCTTCCTTTGCAAATATGTTCTTCCATTTTAAGGGTGGTCTTTTCGTCTTGCGTATGGTTGCGTTGGCTGTGCAAATCTTTGAAGTTGCATTAGGTCCCGGTTGTTTATTTTTGTCTTTATTTCCATTTCTCTAGGAGGTGGTCAAAAAGGATCTTGCTGTAATTTCTGTCATAGAGTGTTCTGCTGATGTTTTCCCCTAAGAGTTCGATAGTGCCTGTCCTTACATTTAGGTGTTTAATCCATTTTGAGTTTATTTTTGAGTATGGGGTTAGGGAGTGTTCTCATTTCATACTTTTCCAGGTACCTGTCCAGTTTTCCCAGCACCACTTATTGAAGAGGCTGTCTTTTCCCCACTCTATATTCTTCCTTCTTTACCAAACAGAAGGTGACCATAAGTGCGTGTGTTTATCTCTGGGCATTCTATCCTGTGCCTTGGATCTATATTTCTGTTTCTGTGCCAGTACCATAATGTCTTGATTACTGTAGCTTTGTAGTGTCGTCTGAAGTCAGGGAGCCTGATTCCTCCAGCTCCATTTTTCACTTTCAAGAATGCTTTGGCTATTCGGGGTCTTATGTGTTCCCATACAAATGGTGACATTTTTGATTCTAGATCTGTGAAAAATGCCAGTGGTAGTTTGATAGGGATTGCATTAAATCGGTAGCTTGCTTTGGGTAGTAGAGTCATTTTCACAATGTTGATTCTTCCTATCCAAGAATGTGACATATCTCTCCATGTGTTTGTATCACCTTTAATTTCTTTCATCAGCGTCTTATAATTTTCTGCATCCAGGTCTTTTGTCTCCTTAGGTAGGCTGAGCCCTAGATATGTTATGCTTTTTGTTGTAATGGTAAAGAGGAGGGTTTTCTACATTCACTTTCAGAAGTTTCATCATTAGTATATACGAATGGCAGCGATTTCAGTACACTAATTTTGTATCATGCTCCTTTACCAAATTCATTGATTACCTCTCGTATGTTCTTGGTAGCCTCTTTAGTAATCCGTATATATAGTATCATGTCACCGGCAAACAGTGACAGCTTTACTTCTTCTTTCCAGCATTGTGTTTTGAATGCAAACAGGTTGTCTGCCTTCTGGGTATAACAGCTAGAGATGCTATTTAAATAAGAGTTGGCATTTAGAGTTGTTGCCAGAAGGAGTTTTAGGATGGGATTCCATGAAGTGAATGCATTTCTCGTGAAAAAAAGAACATGAAATTTGGGAGACTACAGGAATCTGTGTTTTGGACGGAATTTTCTTCCTTCAGTACAAACACGTTGCAAATAGAATCCACAGTCTCTGGAGACAGGGTGTTTAGTACTGTAATGAAGTTAAAATGAGGCCATCAGGTTTTGCCCTAATTCAGTACGATTGGTGTCCTTGGATTGTAGATGGCTATGTTTGTCTTGTTACTCTCTCTGTATATATCAATGGGCTAATTTCTGTTAGGTCATGTAATCTGTGGTCCTTGCTTCTGGCAGCCCTAGCAATAAATGCACCCTTCATAACGAAGGATGAGGCATTATCTTTTGATCATTCTAAAAGTCCTTAACAGAAAAGACAGCCCTTTCAAGGAAAAAAGCGATCTGCATGACTAGCTGTTTCCAGAGTCTCCAGTGTGTCAGACTTCCCTGAATATTTTAGACTTCCCAGCACTCACAATACTTAAGACAATTCAATGAAATCTTTCAATCTCAATCTCTCTCTCAATCTCTCGTGCTCTCTTCCCTCCTCTCCAGCCCACGTCAGGCAGCTAATGGGTTCTCTTCCTCTGTAGAACCCAGACTAAAACACTTGTGTTATATCCAGGGGTGGAACTATGGGATCATAAGGTAACTGCCTTTGTACGTTTTGAAGACAAGATAAGAGATTTTTCAAAGTGTTTGCTATATTTTACATTCCACCAGCAAAGTATTAGACTTCCATTTCTTCCATATTCTTTGTATTTCTTAATTTTTTTAACTTTAATTTGATTTTAATTTTTATTTTCTTGAATCGGTCATCAATTTTATACACATCAGTGTATACATATCAATCCCTTTGCCCAATTGAGCACACCACCATCACCGCCCAACTGCTGTTTTCCTCCCTTGGTGTGCATACTTTTGTTCACTCCATCTGTGTCTCAACATCTGCCCTGCAAACCGGTTCATATGTACCATTTCTCTAGGTTCCACATACATGTGTGAATGGACGATATTTGTTTTTCACTTTCTGACTGACTTCACTCTGTATGACAGTCTCTAAATCCATCCACGTCTCCACAAATGACTCAATTTCATTCCTTTTCATGCCTGAGGAATATTCCAATGTCTATATGTACCACAACTTCCTTATCCATTGGCCTGTCGATGGACATTTAGGTTGCTTCCATGACCGGGGTGTTGTAAATACTGCTGCAGTGAACATTGGGGTGCATGTGTCTTTTGCAAGTACGCTGTTCTCTGGGTTTATGCCCAGCAGTGGGATTGCTGGCTCCTATGTTAGTTGTATTCTTCGTTTCTTAAGGAACCTCCATACTGTTCTCCATAGTGACTGTATCAATTTAGATTCCCACCAACAGTGCAAGAGGGTTCCCTTTCTCCACACCCTCTCCAGCATTTATTGTTTCTAGCTTATCTGATGCTGGTCATTCTGAGAGGTGTGAGATGATATCTCCTCGTAGTTTTGATTTCCTTTCCGTAACGATTAGTGATGGGGAGCATTCTTTCATGTGTTTGTGGGCAATCTGTCTATCTTCTGTGGGGAAATGTCTCTTTAGGTCTTCAGCCCACTATTGGATTGCGTTTTTTTTATTTTTGATATTGAGCTGCATGAGCTGCTTGTAAATTTTGGAGATGAATCCTTTGTCTGTTGCTTCCTTTGCAAATATGTTCTTCCATTTTAAGGGTGGTCTTTTCGTCTTGCGTATGGTTGCGTTGGCTGTGCAAATCTTTGAAGTTGCATTAGGTCCCGGTTGTTTATTTTGGTCTTTATTTCCATTTCTCTAGGAGGTGGTCAAAAAGGATCTTGCTGTAATTTCTGTCATAGAGTGTTCTGCTGATGTTTTCCCCTAAGAGTTCGCTAGTGCCTGTCCTTACATTTAGGTGTTTAATCCATTTTGAGTTTATTTTTGAGTATGGGGTTAGGGAGTGTTCTCACTTCATACTTTTCCAGGTACCTGTCCAGTTTTCCCAGCACCACTTATTGAAGAGGCTGTCTTTTCCCCACTCTATATTCTTCCTTCTTTACCAAACAGAAGGTGACCATAAGTGCGTGTGTTTATCTCTGGGCATTCTATCCTGTGCCTTGGATCTATATTTCTGTTTCTGTGCCAGTACCATAATGTCTTGATTACTGTAGCTTTGCAGTGTCGTCTGAAGTCAGGGAGCCTGATTCCTCCAGCTCCATTTTTCACTGTCAAGAATGCTTTGGCTATTCGGGGTCTTATGTGTTCCCATACAAATGGTGACATTTTTGATTCTAGATCTGTGAAAAATGCCAGTGGTAGTTTGATAGGGATTGCATTAAATCGGTAGCTTGCTTTGGGTAGTAGAGTCATTTTCACAATGTTGATTCTTCCTATCCAAGAATGTGACATATCTCTCCATGTGTTTGTATCACCTTTAATTTCTTTCATCAGCGTCTTATAATTTTCTGCATCCAGGTCTTTTGTCTCCTTAGGTAGGCTGAGCCCTAGATATGTTATGCTTTTTGTTGTAATGGTAAAGAGGAGGGTTTTCTACATTCACTTTCAGAAGTTTCATCATTAGTATGTACGAATGGCAGCGATTTCAGTACATTAATTTTGTATCATGCTCCTTTACCAAATTCATTGATTACCTCTCGTATGTTCTTGGTAGCCTCTTTAGTAATCCGTATATATAGTATCATGTCACCGGCAAACAGTGACAGCTTTACTTCTTCTTTCCAGCATTGTGTTTTGAATGCCAACAGGTTGTCTGACTTCTGGGTATAACTGCTAGAGATGCTATTTAAATAAGAGTTGGCATTTAGAGTTGTTGCCAGAAGGAGTTTTAGGATGGGATTCCATGAAGTGAATGCATTTCTCGTGAAAAAAAGAACATGAAATTTGGGAGACTTCAGGAATCTGTGTTTTGGACGGAATTTTCTTCCTTCAGTACAAACACGTTGCAAATAGAATCCACAGTCGCTGGAGACAGGGTCTTTAGTACTGTAATGAAGTTAAAATGAGGCCATCAGGTTTTGCCCTAATTCAGTACGTTTGGTGTCCTTGGATTGTAGATGGCTATGTTTGTCTTGTTACTCTCTCTGTATATATCAATGGGCTAATTTCTGTTAGGTCATGTAATCTGTGGTCCTTGCTTCTGGCAGCCCTAGCAATAAATTCACCCTTCATAACGAAGGTTGAGGCATTATCTTTTGATCATTCTAAAAGTCCTTAACAGAAAAGACAGCCCTTTCAAGGAAAAAAGGGATCTGCATGACTAACTGTTTCCAGAGTCTCCAGTGTGTCAGACTTCCCTGAATATTTTAGACTTCCCAGCACTCACAATACTTAAGACAATTCAATGAAATCTCTCAATCTCAATCTCTCTCTCAATCTCTCGTGCTCTCTTCCCTCCTCTCCAACCCACCTCAGGCAGCTAATGGGTTCTGTTCCTCTGTAGAACCCAGGCTAAAACACTTGTGTTATATCCAGGGGTGGAACTATGGGATCATAAGGTAACTGCCTTTGTACGTTTTGAAGACAAGATAAGAGATTTTTCAAAGTGTTTGCTATATTTTACATTCCACCAGCAAAGTATTAGACTTCCATTTCTTCCATATTCTTTATATTTCTTAATTTTTTTAACTTTAATTTGATTTTAATTTTTATTTTCTTGAATCGGTCATCAATTTTATACACATCAGTGTATACATATCAATCCCTTTGCCCAATTGAGCACACCACCATCACCGCCCAACTGCTGTTTTCCTCCCTTGGTGTGCATACTTTTGTTCACTCCATCTGTGTCTCAACATCTGCCCTGCAAACCGGTTCATATGTACCATTTCTCTAGGTTCCACATACATGTGTGAATGGACGATATTTGTTTTTCACTTTCTGACTGACTTCACTCTGTATGACAGTCTCTAAATCCATCCACGTCTCCACAAATGACTCAATTTCATTCCTTTCATGCCTGAGGAATATTCCAATGTCTATATGTACCACAACTTCCTTATCCATTGGCCTGTCGATGGACATTTAGGTTGCTTCCATGACCGGGGTGTTGTAAATACTGCTGCAGTGAACATTGGGGTGCATGTGTCTTTTGCAAGTACGCTGTTCTCTGGGTTTATGCCCAGCAGTGGGATTGCTGGCTCCTATGGTAGTTGTATTCTTCGTTTCTTAAGGAACCTCCATACTGTTCTCCATAGTGACTGTATCAATTTAGATTCCCACCAACAGTGCAAGAGTGTTCCCTTTCTCCACACCCTCTCCAGCATTTATTGTTTCCAGCTTATCTGATGCTGGTCATTCTGAGAGGTGTGAGATGATATCTCCACGTAGTTTTGATTTCCTTTCCGTAACGATTAGTGATGGGGAGCATTCTTTCATGTGTTTGTGGGCAATCTGTCTATCTTCTGTGGGGAAATGTCTCTTTAGGTCTTCAGCCCACTATTGGATTGGGTTTTTTTTATTTTTGATATTGAGCTGCATGAGCTGCTTGTAAATTTTGGAGATGAATCCTTTGTCTGTTGCTTCCTTTGCAAATATGTTCTTCCATTTTAAGGGTGGTCCTTTCGTCTTGCGTATGGTTGCGTTGGCTGTGCAAATCTTTGAAGTTTCATTAGGTCCCGGTTGTTTATTTTTGTCTTTATTTCCATTTCTCTAGGAGGTGGTCAAAAAGGATCTTGCTGTAATTTCTGTCATAGAGTGTTCTGCTGATGTTTTCCCCGAAGAGTTTGATAGTGCCTGTCCTTACATTTAGGTGTTTAATCCATTTTGAGTTTATTTTTGAGTATGGGGTTAGGGAGTGTTCTCACTTCATACTTTTCCAGGTACCTGTCCAGTTTTCCCAGCACCACTTATTGAAGAGGCTGTCTTTTCCCCACTCTATATTCTTCCTTCTTTACCAAACAGAAGGTGACCATAAGTGCGTGTGTTTATCTCTGGGCATTCTATCCTGTGCCTTGGATCTATATTTCTGTTTCTGTGCCAGTACCATAATGTCTTGATTACTGTAGCTTTGCAGTGTCGTCTGAAGTCAGGGAGCCTGATTCCTCCAGCTCCATTTTTCACTTTCAAGAATGCTTTGGCTATTCGGGGTCTTATGTGTTCCCATACAAATGGTGACATTTTTGATTCTAGATCTGTGAAAAATGCCAGTGGTAGTTTGATAGGGATTGCATTAAATCGGTAGCTTGCTTTGGGTAGTAGAGTCATTTTCACAATGTTGATTCTTCCTATCCAAGAATGTGACATATCTCTCCATGTGTTTGTATCACGTTTAATTTCTTTCATCAGCGTCTTATAATTTTCTGCATCCAGGTCTTTTGTCTCCTTAGGTAGGCTGAGCCCTAGATATGTTATGCTTTTTGTTGTAATGGTAAAGAGGAGGGTTTTCTACATTCACTTTCAGAAGTTTCATCATTAGTATGTACGAATGGCAGCGATTTCAGTACACTAATTTTGTATCATGCTCCTTTACCAAATTCATTGATTACCTCTCGTATGTTCTTGGTAGCCTCTTTACTAATCCGTATATATAGTATCATGTCACCGGCAAACAGTGACAGCTTTACTTCTTCTTTCCAGCATTGTGTTTTGAATGCCAACAGGTTGTCTGACTTCTGGGTATAACTGCTAGAGATGCTATTTAAATAAGAGTTGGCATTTAGAGTTGTTGCCAGAAGGAGTTTTAGGATGGGATTCCATGAAGTGAATGCATTTCTCGTGAAAAAAGAACATGAAATTTGGGTGACTTCAGGAATCTGTGTTTTGGACGGAATTTTCTTCCTTCAGTACAAACACGTTGCAAATAGAATCCACAGTCTCTGGAGACAGGGTCTTTAATACTGTAATGAAGTTAAAATGAGGCCATCAGGTTTTGCCCTAATTCAGTACGTTTGGTGTCCTTGGATTGTAGATGGCTATGTTTGTCTTGTTACTCTCTCTGTATATATCAATGGGCTAATTTCTGTTAGGTCATGTAATCTGTGGTCCTTGCTTCTGGCAGCCCTAGCAATAAATGCACCCTTCATAACGAAGGTTGAGGCATTATCTTTTGATCATTCTAAAAGTCCTTAACAGAAAAGACAGCCCTTTCAAGGAAAAAAGGGATCTGCATGACTAACTGTTTCCAGAGTCTCCAGTGTGTCAGACTTCCCTGAATATTTTAGACTTCCCAGCACTCACAATACTTAAGACAATTCAATGAAATCTCTCAATCTCAATCTCTCTCTCAATCTCTCGTGCTCTCTTCCCTCCTCTCCAACCCACCTCAGGCAGCTAATGGGTTCTGTTCCTCTGTAGAACCCAGACTAAAACACTTGTGTTATATCCAGGGGTGGAACTATGGGATCATAAGGTAACTGCCTTTGTACGTTTTGAAGACAAGATAAGAGATTTTTCAAAGTGTTTGCTATATTTTACATTCCACCAGCAAAGTATTAGACTTCCATTTCTTCCATATTCTTTGTATTTCTTAATTTTTTTAACTTTAATTTGATTTTAATTTTTATTTTCTTGAATCGGTCATCAATTTTATACACATCAGTGTATACATATCAATCCCTTTGCCCAATTGAGCACACCACCATCACCGCCCCACTGCTGTTTTCCTCCCTTGGTGTGCATACTTTTGTTCACTCCATCTGTGTCTCAACATCTGCCCTGCAAACCGGTTCATATGTACCATTTCTCTAGGTTCCACATACATGTGTGAATGGACGATATTTGTTTTTCACTTTCTGACTGACTTCACTCTGTATGACAGTCTCTAAATCCATCCACGTCTCCACAAATGACTCAATTTCATTCCTTTTCATGCCTGAGGAATATTCCAATGTCTATATGTACCACAACTTCCTTATCCATTGGCCTGTCGATGGACATTTAGGTTGCTTCCATGACCGGGGTGTTGTAAATACTGCTGCAGTGAACATTGGGGTGCATGTGTCTTTTGCAAGTACGCTGTTCTCTGGGTTTATGCCCAGCAGTGGGATTGCTGGTTCCTATGGTAGTTGTATTCTTCGTTTCTTAAGGAACCTCCATACTGTTCTCCATAGTGACTGTATCAATTTAGATTCCCACCAACAGTGCAAGAGGGTTCCCTTTCTCCACACCCTCTCCAGCATTTATTGTTTCTAGCTTATCTGATGCTGGTCATTCTGAGAGGTGTGAGATGATATCTCCTCCTAGTTTTGATTTCCTTTCCGTAACGATTAGTGATGGGGAGCATTCTTTCATGTGTTTGTGGGCAATCTGTCTATCTTCTGTGGGGAAATGTCTCTTTAGGTCTTCAGCCCACTATTGGATTGCGTTTTTTTTATTTTTGATTTTGAGCTGCATGAGCTGCTTGTAAATTTTGGAGATGAATCCTTTGTCTGTTGCTTCCTTTGCAAATATGTTCTTCCATTTTAAGGGTGGTCTTTTCGTCTTGCGTATGGTTGCGTTGGCTGTGCAAATCTTTTAAGTTGCATTAAGTCCCGGTTGTTTATTTTTGTCTTTATTTCCATTTCTCTAGGAGGTGGTCAAAAAGGATCTTGCTGTAATTTCTGTCATAGAGTGTTCTGCTGATGTTTTCCCCTAAGAGTTCGATAGTGCCTGTCCTTACATTTAGGTGTTTAATCCATTTTGAGTTTATTTTTGAGTATGGGGTTAGGGAGTGTTCTCATTTCATACTTTTCCAGGTACCTGTCCAGTTTTCCCAGCACCACTTATTGAAGAGGCTGTCTTTTCCCCACTCTATATTCTTCCTTCTTTACCAAACAGAAGGTGACCATAAGTGCGTGTGTTTATCTCTGGGCATTCTATCCTGTGCCTTGGATCTATATTTCTGTTTCTGTGCCAGTACCATAATGTCTTGATTACTGTAGCTTTGTAGTGTCGTCTGAAGTCAGGGAGCCTGATTCCTCCAGCTCCATTTTTCACTTTCAAGAATGCTTTGGCTATTCGGGGTCTTATGTGTTCCCATACAAATGGTGACATTTTTGATTCTAGATCTGTGAAAAATGCCAGTGGTAGTTTGATAGGGATTGCATTAAATCGGTAGCTTGCTTTGGGTAGTAGAGTCATTTTCACAATGTTGATTCTTCCTATCCAAGAATGTGACATATCTCTCCATGTGTTTGTATCACCTTTAATTTCTTTCATCAGCGTCTTATAATTTTCTGCATCCAGGTCTTTTGTCTCCTTAGGTAGGCTGAGCCCTAGATATGTTATGCTTTTTGTTGTAATGGTAAAGAGGAGGGTTTTCTACATTCACTTTCAGAAGTTTCATCATTAGTATATACGAATGGCAGCGATTTCAGTACACTAATTTTGTATCATGCTCCTTTACCAAATTCATTGATTACCTCTCGTATGTTCTTGGTAGCCTCTTTAGTAATCCGTATATATAGTATCATGTCACCGGCAAACAGTGACAGCTTTACTTCTTCTTTCCAGCAGTGTGTTTTGAATGCAAACAGGTTGTCTGCCTTCTGGGTATAACAGCTAGAGATGCTATTTAAATAAGAGTTGGCATTTAGAGTTGTTGCCAGAAGGAGTTTTAGGATGGGATTCCATGAAGTGAATGCATTTCTCGTGAAAAAAAGAACATGAAATTTGGGAGACTACAGGAATCTGTGTTTTGGACGGAATTTTCTTCCTTCAGTACAAACACGTTGCAAATAGAATCCACAGTCTCTGGAGACAGGGTGTTTAGTACTGTAATGAAGTTAAAATGAGGCCATCAGGTTTTGCCCTAATTCAGTACGATTGGTGTCCTTGGATTGTAGATGGCTATGTTTGTCTTGTTACTCTCTCTGTATATATCAATGGGCTAATTTCTGTTAGGTCATGTAATCTGTGGTCCTTGCTTCTGGCAGCCCTAGCAATAAATGCACCCTTCATAACGAAGGATGAGGCATTATCTTTTGATCATTCTAAAAGTCCTTAACAGAAAAGACAGCCCTTTCAAGGAAAAAAGGGATCTGCATGACTAGCTGTTTCCAGAGTCTCCAGTGTGTCAGACTTCCCTGAATATTTTAGACTTCCCAGCACTCACAATACTTAAGACAATTCAATGAAATCTCTCAATCTCAATCTCTCTCTCAATCTCTCGTGCTCTCTTCCCTCCTCTCCAACCCACCTCAGGCAGCTAATGGGTTCTCTTCCTCTGTAGAACCCAGACTAAAACACTTGTGTTATATCCAGGGGTGGAACTATGGGATCATAAGGTAACTGCCTTTGTACGTTTTGAAGACAAGATAAGAGATTTTTCAAAGTGTTTGCTATATTTTACATTCCACCAGCAAAGTATTAGACTTCCATTTCTTCCATATTCTTTGTATTTTTTTATTTTTTTAACTTTAATTTGATTTTAATTTTTATTTTCTTGAATCGGTCATCAATTTTATACACATCAGTGTATACATATCAATCCCTTTGCCCAATTGAGCACACCACCATCACCGCCCCACTGCCGTTTTCCTCCCTTGGTGTGCATACTTTTGTTCACTCCATCTGTGTCTCAACATCTGCCCTGCAAACCGGTTCATATGTACCATTTCTCTAGGTTCCACATACATGTGTGAATGGACGATATTTGTTTTTCACTTTCTGACTGACTTCACTCTGTATGACAGTCTCTAAATCCATCCACGTCTCCACAAATGACTCAATTTCATTCCTTTTCATGCCTGAGGAATATTCCAATGTCTATATGTACCACAACTTCCTTATCCATTGGCCTGTCGATGGACATTTAGGTTGCTTCCATGACCGGGGTGTTGTAAATACTGCTGCAGTGAACATTGGGGTGCATGTGTCTTTTGGAAGTACGCTGTTCTCTGGGTTTATGCCCAGCAGTGGGATTGCTGGCTCCTATGGTAGTTGTATTCTTCGTTTCTTAAGGAACCTCCATACTGTTCTCCATAGTGACTGTATCAATTTAGATTCCCACCAACAGTGCAAGAGGGTTCCCTTTCTCCACACCCTCTCCAGCATTTATTGTTTCTAGCTTATCTGATGCTGGTCATTCTGAGAGGTGTGAGATGATATCTCCTCCTAGTTTTGATTTCCTTTCCGTAACGATTAGTGATGGGGAGCATTCTTTCATGTGTTTGTGGGCAATCTGTCTATCTTCTGTGGGGAAATGTCTCTTTAGGTCTTCAGCCCACTATTGGATTGCGTTTTTTTTATTTTTGATTTTGAGCTGCATGAGCTGCTTGTAAATTTTGGAGATGAATCCTTTGTCTGTTGCTTCCTTTGCAAATATGTTCTTCCATTTTAAGGGTGGTCTTTTCGTCTTGCGTATGGTTGCGTTGGCTGTGGAAATCTTTGAAGTTGCAATAGGTCCCGGTTGTTTATTTTTGTCTTTATTTCCATTTCTCTAGGAGGTGGTCAAAAAGGATCTTGCTGTAATTTCTGTCATAGAGTGTTCTGCTGATGTTTTCCCCTAAGAGTTCGCTAGTGCCTGTCCTTACATTTAGGTGTTTAATCCATTTTGAGTTTATTTTTGAGTATGGGGTTAGGGAGTGTTCTCACTTCATACTTTTCCAGGTACCTGTCCAGTTTTCCCAGCACCACTTATTGAAGAGGCTGTCTTTTCCCCACTCTATATTCTTCCTTCTTTACCAAACAGAAGGTGACCATAAGTGCGTGTGTTTATCTCTGGGCATTCTATCCTGTGCCTTGGATCTATATTTCTGTTTCTGTGCCAGTACCATAATGTCTTGATTACTGTAGCTTTGTAGTGTCGTCTGAAGTCAGGGAGCCTGATTCCTCCAGCTCCATTTTTCACTTTCAAGAATGCTTTGGCTATTCGGGGTCTTATGTGTTCCCATACAAATGGTGACATTTTTGATTCTAGATCTGTGAAAAATGCCAGTGGTAGTTTGATAGGGATTGCATTAAATCGGTAGCTTGCTTTGGGTAGTAGAGTCATTTTCACAATGTTGATTCTTCCTATCCAAGAATGTGACATATCTCTCCATGTGTTTGTATCACCTTTAATTTCTTTCATCAGCGTCTTATAATTTTCTGCATCCAGGTCTTTCGTCTCCTTAGGTAGGCTGAGCCCTAGATATGTTATGCTTTTTGTTGTAATGGTAAAGAGGAGGGTTTTCTACATTCACTTTCAGAAGTTTCATCATTAGTATATACGAATGGCAGCGATTTCAGTACACTAATTTTGTATCATGCTCCTTTACCAAATTCATTGATTACCTCTCGTATGTTCTTGGTAGCCTCTTTAGTAATCCGTATATATAGTATCATGTCACCGGCAAACAGTGACAGCTTTACTTCTTCTTTCCAGCATTGTGTTTTAAATGCCAACAGGTTGTCTGCCTTCTGGGTATAACAGCTAGAGATGCTATTTAAATAAGAGTTGGCATTTAGAGTTGTTGCCAGAAGGAGTTTTAGGATGGGATTCCATGAAGTGAATGCATTTCTCGTGAAAAAAAGAACATGAAATTTGGGAGACTGCAGGAATCTGTGTTTTGGACGGAATTTTCTTTCTTCAGTACAAACACGTTGCAAATAGAATCCACAGTCTCTGGAGACAGGGTGTTTAGTACTGTAATGAAGTTAAAATGAGGCCATCAGGTTTTGCCCTAATTCAGTACGTTCGGTGTCCTTGGATTGTAGATGGCTATATTTGTCTTGTTACTCTCTCTGTATATATCAATGGGCTAATTTCTGTTAGGTCATGTAATCTGTGGTCCTTGCTTCTGGCAGCCCTAGCAATAAATGCACCCTTCATAACGAAGGATGAGGCATTATCTTTTGATCATTCTAAAAGTCCTTAACAGAAAAGACAGCCCTTTCAAGGAAAAAAGATCTCTGCATGACTAGCTGTTTCCAGAGTCTCAAGTGTGTCAGACTTCCCTGAATATTTTAGACTTCCCAGCACTCACAATACTTAAGACAATTCAATGAAATCTCTCAATCTCAATCTCTCTCTCAATCTCTCGTGCTCTCTTCCCTCATCTCCAACCCACCTCAGGCAGCTAATGGGTTCTGTTCCTCTGTAGAACCCAGACTAAAACACTTGTGTTATATCCAGGGGTGGAACTATGGGATCATAAGGTAACTGCCTTTGTACGTTTTGAAGAGAAGATAAGAGATTTTTCAAAGTGTTTGCTATATTTTACATTCCACCAGCAAAGTATTAGACTTCCATTTCTTCCATATTCTTTGTATTTTTTTAGTTTTTTAACTTTAATTTGATTTTAATTTTTATTTTCTTGAATCGGTCATCAATTTTATACACATCAGTGTATACATATCAATCCCTTTGCCCAATTGACCACACCACCATCACCGCCCCACTGCTGTTTTCCTCCCTTGGTGTGCATACTTTTGTTCACTCCATCTGTGTCTCAACATCTGCCCTGCAAACCGGTTCATATGTACCATTTCTCTAGGTTCCACATACATGTGTGAATGGACGATATTTGTTTTTCACTTTCTGACTGACTTCACTCTGTATGACAGTCTCTAAATCCATCCACGTCTCCACAAATGACTCAATTTCATTCCTTTTCATGCCTGAGGAATATTCCAATGTCTATATGTACCACAACTTCCTTATCCATTGGCCTGTCGATGGACATTTAGGTTGCTTCCATGACCGGGGTGTTGTAAATACTGCTGCAGTGAACATTGGGGTGCATGTGTCTTTTGGAAGTACGCTGTTCTCTGGGTTTATGCCCAGCAGTGGGATTGCTGGCTCCTATGGTAGTTGTATTCTTCGTTTCTTAAGGAACCTCCATACTGTTCTCCATAGTGCCTGTATCAATTTAGATTCCCACCAACAGTGAAAGAGTGTTCCCTTTCTCCACACCCTCTCCAGCATTTATTGTTTCTAGCTTATCTGATGCTGGTCATTCTGAGAGGTGTGAGATGATATCTCCTCGTAGTTTTGATTTCCTTTCCGTAACGATTAGTGATGGGGAGCATTCTTTCATGTGTTTGTGGGCAATCTGTCTATCTTCTGTGGGGAAATGTCTCTTTAGGTCTTCAGCCCACTATTGGATTGCGTTTTTTTTATTTTTGATATTGAGCTGCATGAGCTGCTTGTAAATTTTGGAGATGAATCCTTTGTCTGTTGCTTCCTTTGCAAATATGTTCTTCCATTTTAAGGGTGGTCTTTTCGTCTTGCGTATGGTTGCGTTGGCTGTGCAAATCTTTGAAGTTGCATTAGGTCCCGGTTGTTTATTTTTGTCTTTATTTCCATTTCTCTAGGAGGTGGTCAAAAAGGATCTTGCTGTAATTTCTGTCATAGAGTGTTCTGCTGATGTTTTCCCCTAAGAGTTCGCTAGTGCCTGTCCTTACATTTAGGTGTTTAATCCATTTTGTGTTTATTTTTGAGTATGGGGTTAGGGAGTGTTCTCATTTCATACTTTTCCAGGTACCTGTCCAGTTTTCCCAGCACCACTTATTGAAGAGGCTGTCTTTTCCCCACTCTATATTCTTCCTTCTTTACCAAACAGAAGGTGACCATAAGTGCGTGTGTTTATCTCTGGGCATTCTATCCTGTGCCTTGGATCTATATTTCTGTTTCTGTGCCAGTACCATAATGTCTTGATTACTGTAGCTTTGCAGTGTCGTCTGAAGTCAGGGAGCCTGATTCCTCCAGCTCCATTTTTCACTTTCAAGAATGCTTTGGCTATTCGGGGTCTTATGTGTTCCCATACAAATGGTGACATTTTTGATTCTAGATCTGTGAAAAATGCCAGTGGTAGTTTGATAGGGATTGCATTAAATCGGTAGCTTGCTTTGGGTAGTAGAGTCATTTTCACAATGTTGATTCTTCCTATCCAAGAATGTGACATATCTCTCCATGTGTTTGTATCACCTTTAATTTCTTTCATCAGCGTCTTATAATTTTCTGCATCCAGGTCTTTTGTCTCCTTAGGTAGGCTGAGCCCTAGATATGTTATGCTTTTTGTTGTAATGGTAAAGAGGAGGGTTTTCTACATTCACTTTCAGAAGTTTCATCATTAGTATATACGAATGGCAGCGATTTCAGTACACTAATTTTGTATCATGCTCCTTTACCAAATTCATTGATTACCTCTCGTATGTTCTTGGTAGCCTCTTTAGTAATCCGTATATATAGTATCATGTCACCGGCAAACAGTGACAGCTTTACTTCTTCTTTCCAGCATTGTGTTTTGAATGCCAACAGGTTGTCTGCCTTCTGGGTATAACAGCTAGAGATGCTATTTAAATAAGAGTTGGCATTTAGAGTTGTTGCCAGAAGGAGTTTTAGGATGGGATTCCATGAAGTGAATGCATTTCTCGTGAAAAAAAGAACATGAAATTTGGGAGACTACAGGAATCTGTGTTTTGGACGGAATTTTCTTCCTTCAGTACAAACACGTTGCAAATAGAATCCACAGTCTCTGGAGACAGGGTGTTTAGTACTGTAATGAAGTTAAAATGAGGCCATCAGGTTTTGCCCTAATTCAGTACGATTGGTGTCCTTGGATTGTAGAAGGCTATGTTTGTCTTGTTACTCTCTCTGTATATATCAATGGGCTAATTTCTGTTAGGTCATGTAATCTGTGGTCCTTGCTTCTGGCAGCCCTAGCAATAAATGCACCCTTCATAACGAAGGATGAGGCATTATCTTTTGATCATTCTAAAAGTCCTTAACAGAAAAGACAGCCCTTTCACGGAAAAAAGGGATCTGCATGACTAGCTGTTTCCAGAGTCTCCAGTGTGTCAGACTTCCCTGAATATTTTAGACTTCCCAGCACTCACAATACTTAAGACAATTCAATGAAATCTCTCAATCTCAATCTCTCTCTCAATCTCTCGTGCTCTCTTCCCTCCTCTCCAACCCACCTCAGGCAGCTAATGGGTTCTGTTCCTCTGTAGAACCCAGACTAAAACACTTGTGTTATATCCAGGGGTGGAACTATGGGATCATAAGGTAACTGCCTTTGTACGTTTTGAAGACAAGATAAGAGATTTTTCAAAGTGTTTGCTATATTTTACATTCCACCAGCAAAGTATTAGACTTCCATTTCTTCCATATTCTTTGTATTTTTTTAGTTTTTTAACTTTAATTTGATTTTAATTTTTATTTTCTTGAATCGGTCATCAATTTTATACACATCAGTGTATACATATCAATCCCTTTGCCCAATTGAGCACACCACCATCACCGCCCCACTGCTGTTTTCCTCCCTTGGTGTGCATACTTTTGTTCACTCCATCTGTGTCTCTACATCTGCCCTGCAAACCGGTTCATATGTACCATTTCTCTAGGTTCCACATACATGTGTGAATGGACGATATTTGTTTTTCACTTTCTGACTGACTTCACTCTGTATGACAGTCTCTAAATCCATCCACGTCTCCACAAATGACTCAATTTCATTCCTTTTCATGCCTGAGGAATATTCCAATGTCTATATGTACCACAACTTCCTTATCCATTGGCCTGTCGATGGACATTTAGGTTGCTTCCATGACCGGGGTGTTGTAAATACTGCTGCAGTGAACATTGGGGTGCATGTGTCTTTTGCAAGTACGCTGTTCTCTGGGTTTATGCCCAGCAGTGGGATTGCTGGCTCCTATGGTAGTTGTATTCTTCGTTTCTTAAGGAACCTCCATACTGTTCTCCATAGTGACTGTATCAATTTAGATTCCCACCAACAGTGCAAGAGTGTTCCCTTTCTCCACACCCTCTCCAGCATTTATTGTTTCTAGCTTATCTGATGCTGGTCATTCTGAGAGGTGTGAGATGATATCTCCTCGTAGTTTTGATTTCCTTTCCATAACGATTAGTGATGGGGAGCATTCTTTCATGTGTTTGTGGGCAATCTGTCTATCTTCTGTGGGGAAATGTCTCTTTAGGTCTTCAGCCCACTATTGGATTGCGTTTTTTTTATTTTTGATATTGAGCTGCATGAGCTGCTTGTAAATTTTGGAGATGAATCCTTTGTCTGTTGCTTCCTTTGCAAATATGTTCTTCCATTTTAAGGGTGGTCTTTTCGTCTTGCGTATGGTTGCGTTGGCTGTGCAAATCTTTGAAGTTGCATTAGGTCCCGGTTGTTTATTTTTGTCTTTATTTCCATTTCTCTAGGAGGTGGTCAAAAAGGATCTTGCTGTAATTTCTGTCATAGAGTGTTCTGCTGATGTTTTCCCCTAAGAGTTCGCTAGTGCCTGTCCTTACATTTAGGTGTTTAATCCATTTTGTGTTTATTTTTGAGTATGGGGTTAGGGAGTGTTCTCATTTCATACTTTTCCAGGTACCTGTCCAGTTTTCCCAGCACCACTTATTGAAGAGGCTGTCTTTTCCCCACTCTATATTCTTCCTTCTTTACCAAACAGAAGGTGACCATAAGTGCGTGTGTTTATCTCTGGGCATTCTATCCTGTGCCTTGGATCTATATTTCTGTTTCTGTGCCAGTACCATAATGTCTTGATTACTGTAGCTTTGCAGTGTCGTCTGAAGTCAGGGAGCCTGATTCCTCCAGCTCCATTTTTCACTTTCAAGAATGCTTTGGCTATTCGGGGTCTTATGTGTTCCCATACAAATGGTGACATTTTTGATTCTAGATCTGTGAAAAATGCCAGTGGTAGTTTGATAGGGATTGCATTAAATCGGTAGCTTGCTTTGGGTAGTAGAGTCATTTTCACAATGTTGATTCTTCCTATCCAAGAATGTGACATATCTCTCCATGTGTTTGTATCACCTTTAATTTCTTTCATCAGCGTCTTATAATTTTCTGCATCCAGGTCTTTTGTCTCCTTAGGTAGGCTGAGCCCTAGATATGTTATGCTTTTTGTTGTAATGGTAAAGAGGAGGGTTTTCTACATTCACTTTCAGAAGTTTCATCATTAGTATATACGAATGGCAGCGATTTCAGTACACTAATTTTGTATCATGCTCCTTTACCAAATTCATTGATTACCTCTCGTATGTTCTTGGTAGCCTCTTTAGTAATCCGTATATATAGTATCATGTCACCGGCAAACAGTGACAGCTTTACTTCTTCTTTCCAGCATTGTGTTTTGAATGCCAACAGGTTGTCTGCCTTCTGGGTATAACAGCTAGAGATGCTATTTAAATAAGAGTTGGCATTTAGAGTTGTTGCCAGAAGGAGTTTTAGGATGGGATTCCATGAAGTGAATGCATTTCTCGTGAAAAAAAGAACATGAAATTTGGGAGACTACAGGAATCTGTGTTTTGGACGGAATTTTCTTCCTTCAGTACAAACACGTTGCAAATAGAATCCACAGTCTCTGGAGACAGGGTGTTTAGTACTGTAATGAAGTTAAAATGAGGCCATCAGGTTTTGCCCTAATTCAGTACGATTGGTGTCCTTGGATTGTAGAAGGCTATGTTTGTCTTGTTACTCTCTCTGTATATATCAATGGGCTAATTTCTGTTAGGTCATGTAATCTGTGGTCCTTGCTTCTGGCAGCCCTAGCAATAAATGCACCCTTCATAACGAAGGATGAGGCATTATCTTTTGATCATTCTAAAAGTCCTTAACAGAAAAGACAGCCCTTTCACGGAAAAAAGGGATCTGCATGACTAGCTGTTTCCAGAGTCTCCAGTGTGTCAGACTTCCCTGAATATTTTAGACTTCCCAGCACTCACAATACTTAAGACAATTCAATGAAATCTCTCAATCTCAATCTCTCTCTCAATCTCTCGTGCTCTCTTCCCTCCTCTCCAACCCACCTCAGGCAGCTAATGGGTTCTCTTCCTCTGTAGAACCCAGACTAAAACACTTGTGTTATATCCAGGGGTGGAACTATGGGATCATAAGGTAACTGCCTTTGTACGTTTTGAAGACAAGATAAGAGATTTTTCAAAGTGTTTGCTATATTTTACATTCCACCAGCAAAGTATTAGACTTCCATTTCTTCCATATTCTTTGTATTTTTTTAGTTTTTTAACTTTAATTTGATTTTAATTTTTATTTTCTTGAATCGGTCATCAATTTTATACACATCAGTGTATACATATCAATCCCTTTGCCCAATTGAGCACACCACCATCACCGCCCCACTGCTGTTTTCCTCCCTTGGTGTGCATACTTTTGTTCACTCCATCTGTGTCTCTACATCTGCCCTGCAAACCGGTTCATATGTACCATTTCTCTAGGTTCCACATACATGTGTGAATGGACGATATTTGTTTTTCACTTTCTGACTGACTTCACTCTGTATGACAGTCTCTAAATCCATCCACGTCTCCACAAATGACTCAATTTCATTCCTTTTCATGCCTGAGGAATATTCCAATGTCTATATGTACCACAACTTCCTTATCCATTGGCCTGTCGATGGACATTTAGGTTGCTTCCATGACCGGGGTGTTGTAAATACTGCTGCAGTGAACATTGGGGTGCATGTGTCTTTTGCAAGTACGCTGTTCTCTGGGTTTATGCCCAGCAGTGGGATTGCTGGCTCCTATGGTAGTTGTATTCTTCGTTTCTTAAGGAACCTCCATACTGTTCTCCATAGTGACTGTATCAATTTAGATTCCCACCAACAGTGCAAGAGTGTTCCCTTTCTCCACACCCTCTCCAGCATTTATTGTTTCTAGCTTATCTGATGCTGGTCATTCTGAGAGGTGTGAGATGATATCTCCTCGTAGTTTTGATTTCCTTTCCGTAACGATTAGTGATGGGGAGCATTCTTTCATGTGTTTGTGGGCAATCTGTCTATCTTCTGTGGGGAAATGTCTCTTTAGGTCTTCAGCCCACTATTGGATTGCGTTTTTTTTATTTTTGATATTGAGCTGCATGAGCTGCTTGTAAATTTTGGAGATGAATCCTTTGTCTGTTGCTTCCTTTGCAAATATGTTCTTCCATTTTAAGGGTGGTCTTTTCGTCTTGCGTATGGTTGCGTTGGCTGTGCAAATCTTTGAAGTTGCATTAGGTCCCGGTTGTTTATTTTGGTCTTTATTTCCATTTCTCTAGGAGGTGGTCAAAAAGGATCTTGCTGTAATTTCTGTCATAGAGTGTTCTGCTGATGTTTTCCCCTAAGAGTTCGCTAGTGCCTGTCCTTACATTTAGGTGTTTAATCCATTTTGAGTTTATTTTTGAGTATGGGGTTAGGGAGTGTTCTCACTTCATACTTTTCCAGGTACCTGTCCAGTTTTCCCAACACCACTTATTGAAGAGGCTGTCTTTTCCCCACTCTATATTCTTCCTTCTTTACCAAACAGAAGGTGACCATAAGTGCGTGTGTTTATCTCTGGGCATTCTATCCTGTGCCTTGGATCTATATTTCTGTTTCTGTGCCAGTACCATAATGTCTTGATTACTGTAGCTTTGCAGTGTCGTCTGAAGTCAGGGAGCCTGATTCCTCCAGCTCCATTTTTCACTGTCAAGAATGCTTTGGCTATTCGGGGTCTTATGTGTTCCCATACAAATGGTGACATTTTTGATTCTAGATCTGTGAAAAATGCCAGTGGTAGTTTGATAGGGATTGCATTAAATCGGTAGCTTGCTTTGGGTAGTAGAGTCATTTTCACAATGTTGATTCTTCCTATCCAAGAATGTGACATATCTCTCCATGTGTTTGTATCACCTTTAATTTCTTTCATCAGCGTCTTATAATTTTCTGCATCCAGGTCTTTTGTCTCCTTAGGTAGGCTGAGCCCTAGATATGTTATGCTTTTTGTTGTAATGGTAAAGAGGAGGGTTTTCTACATTCACTTTCAGAAGTTTCATCATTAGTATGTACGAATGGCAGCGATTTCAGTACATTAATTTTGTATCATGCTCCTTTACCAAATTCATTGATTACCTCTCGTATGTTCTTGGTAGCCTCTTTAGTAATCCGTATATATAGTATCATGTCACCGGCAAACAGTGACAGCTTTACTTCTTCTTTCCAGCATTGTGTTTTGAATGCCAACAGGTTGTCTGACTTCTGGGTATAACTGCTAGAGATGCTATTTAAATAAGAGTTGGCATTTAGAGTTGTTGCCAGAAGGAGTTTTAGGATGGGATTCCATGAAGTGAATGCATTTCTCGTGAAAAAAAGAACATGAAATTTGGGAGACTTCAGGAATCTGTGTTTTGGACGGAATTTTCTTCCTTCAGTACAAACACGTTGCAAATAGAATCCACAGTCGCTGGAGACAGGGTCTTTAGTACTGTAATGAAGTTAAAATGAGGCCATCAGGTTTTGCCCTAATTCAGTACGTTTGGTGTCCTTGGATTGTAGATGGCTATGTTTGTCTTGTTACTCTCTCTGTATATATCAATGGGCTAATTTCTGTTAGGTCATGTAATCTGTGGTCCTTGCTTCTGGCAGCCCTAGCAATAAATTCACCCTTCATAACGAAGGTTGAGGCATTATCTTTTGATCATTCTAAAAGTCCTTAACAGAAAAGACAGCCCTTTCAAGGAAAAAAGGGATCTGCATGACTAACTGTTTCCAGAGTCTCCAGTGTGTCAGACTTCCCTGAATATTTTAGACTTCCCAGAACTCACAATACTTAAGACAATTCAATGAAATCTCTCAATCTCAATCTCTCTCTCAATCTCTCGTGCTCTCTTCCCTCCTCTCCAACCCACCTCAGGCAGCTAATGGGTTCTGTTCCTCTGTAGAACCCAGGCTAAAACACTTGTGTTATATCCAGGGGTGGAACTATGGGATCATAAGGTAACTGCCTTTGTACGTTTTGAAGACAAGATAAGAGATTTTTCAAAGTGTTTGCTATATTTTACATTCCACCAGCAAAGTATTAGACTTCCATTTCTTCCATATTCTTTATATTTCTTAATTTTTTTAACTTTAATTTGATTTTAATTTTTATTTTCTTGAATCGGTCATCAATTTTATACACATCAGTGTATACATATCAATCCCTTTGCCCAATTGAGCACACCACCATCACCGCCCAACTGCTGTTTTCCTCCCTTGGTGTGCATACTTTTGTTCACTCCATCTGTGTCTCAACATCTGCCCTGCAAACCGGTTCATATGTACCATTTCTCTAGGTTCCACATACATGTGTGAATGGACGATATTTGTTTTTCACTTTCTGACTGACTTCACTCTGTATGACAGTCTCTAAATCCATCCACGTCTCCACAAATGACTCAATTTCATTCCTTTCATGCCTGAGGAATATTCCAATGTCTATATGTACCACAACTTCCTTATCCATTGGCCTGTCGATGGACATTTAGGTTGCTTCCATGACCGGGGTGTTGTAAATACTGCTGCAGTGAACATTGGGGTGCATGTGTCTTTTGCAAGTACGCTGTTCTCTGGGTTTATGCCCAGCAGTGGGATTGCTGGCTCCTATGGTAGTTGTATTCTTCGTTTCTTAAGGAACCTCCATACTGTTCTCCATAGTGACTGTATCAATTTAGATTCCCACCAACAGTGCAAGAGTGTTCCCTTTCTCCACACCCTCTCCAGCATTTATTGTTTCCAGCTTATCTGATGCTGGTCATTCTGAGAGGTGTGAGATGATATCTCCACGTAGTTTTGATTTCCTTTCCGTAACGATTAGTGATGGGGAGCATTCTTTCATGTGTTTGTGGGCAATCTGTCTATCTTCTGTGGGGAAATGTCTCTTTAGGTCTTCAGCCCACTATTGGATTGGGTTTTTTTTATTTTTGATATTGAGCTGCATGAGCTGCTTGTAAATTTTGGAGATGAATCCTTTGTCTGTTGCTTCCTTTGCAAATATGTTCTTCCATTTTAAGGGTGGTCCTTTCGTCTTGCGTATGGTTGCGTTGGCTGTGCAAATCTTTGAAGTTTCATTAGGTCCCGGTTGTTTATTTTTGTCTTTATTTCCATTTCTCTAGGAGGTGGTCAAAAAGGATCTTGCTGTAATTTCTGTCATAGAGTGTTCTGCTGATGTTTTCCCCGAAGAGTTTGATAGTGCCTGTCCTTACATTTAGGTGTTTAATCCATTTTGAGTTTATTTTTGAGTATGGGGTTAGGGAGTGTTCTCACTTCATACTTTTCCAGGTACCTGTCCAGTTTTCCCAGCACCACTTATTGAAGAGGCTGTCTTTTCCCCACTCTATATTCTTCCTTCTTTACCAAACAGAAGGTGACCATAAGTGCGTGTGTTTATCTCTGGGCATTCTATCCTGTGCCTTGGATCTATATTTCTGTTTCTGTGCCAGTACCATAATGTCTTGATTACTGTAGCTTTGCAGTGTCGTCTGAAGTCAGGGAGCCTGATTCCTCCAGCTCCATTTTTCACTTTCAAGAATGCTTTGGCTATTCGGGGTCTTATGTGTTCCCATACAAATGGTGACATTTTTGATTCTAGATCTGTGAAAAATGCCAGTGGTAGTTTGATAGGGATTGCATTAAATCGGTAGCTTGCTTTGGGTAGTAGAGTCATTTTCACAATGTTGATTCTTCCTATCCAAGAATGTGACATATCTCTCCATGTGTTTGTATCACGTTTAATTTCTTTCATCAGCGTCTTATAATTTTCTGCATCCAGGTCTTTTGTCTCCTTAGGTAGGCTGAGCCCTAGATATGTTATGCTTTTTGTTGTAATGGTAAAGAGGAGGGTTTTCTACATTCACTTTCAGAAGTTTCATCATTAGTATGTACGAATGGCAGCGATTTCAGTACACTAATTTTGTATCATGCTCCTTTACCAAATTCATTGATTACCTCTCGTATGTTCTTGGTAGCCTCTTTACTAATCCGTATATATAGTATCATGTCACCGGCAAACAGTGACAGCTTTACTTCTTCTTTCCAGCATTGTGTTTTGAATGCCAACAGGTTGTCTGACTTCTGGGTATAACTGCTAGAGATGCTATTTAAATAAGAGTTGGCATTTAGAGTTGTTGCCAGAAGGAGTTTTAGGATGGGATTCCATGAAGTGAATGCATTTCTCGTGAAAAAAGAACATGAAATTTGGGTGACTTCAGGAATCTGTGTTTTGGACGGAATTTTCTTCCTTCAGTACAAACACGTTGCAAATAGAATCCACAGTCTCTGGAGACAGGGTCTTTAATACTGTAATGAAGTTAAAATGAGGCCATCAGGTTTTGCCCTAATTCAGTACGTTTGGTGTCCTTGGATTGTAGATGGCTATGTTTGTCTTGTTACTCTCTCTGTATATATCAATGGGCTAATTTCTGTTAGGTCATGTAATCTGTGGTCCTTGCTTCTGGCAGCCCTAGCAATAAATGCACCCTTCATAACGAAGGTTGAGGCATTATCTTTTGATCATTCTAAAAGTCCTTAACAGAAAAGACAGCCCTTTCAAGGAAAAAAGGGATCTGCATGACTAACTGTTTCCAGAGTCTCCAGTGTGTCAGACTTCCCTGAATATTTTAGACTTCCCAGCACTCACAATACTTAAGACAATTCAATGAAATCTCTCAATCTCAATCTCTCTCTCAATCTCTCGTGCTCTCTTCCCTCCTCTCCAACCCACCTCAGGCAGCTAATGGGTTCTGTTCCTCTGTAGAACCCAGACTAAAACACTTGTGTTATATCCAGGGGTGGAACTATGGGATCATAAGGTAACTGCCTTTGTACGTTTTGAAGACAAGATAAGAGATTTTTCAAAGTGTTTGCTATATTTTACATTCCACCAGCAAAGTATTAGACTTCCATTTCTTCCATATTCTTTGTATTTCTTAATTTTTTTAACTTTAATTTGATTTTAATTTTTATTTTCTTGAATCGGTCATCAATTTTATACACATCAGTGTATACATATCAATCCCTTTGCCCAATTGAGCACACCACCATCACCGCCCCACTGCTGTTTTCCTCCCTTGGTGTGCATACTTTTGTTCACTCCATCTGTGTCTCAACATCTGCCCTGCAAACCGGTTCATATGTACCATTTCTCTAGGTTCCACATACATGTGTGAATGGACGATATTTGTTTTTCACTTTCTGACTGACTTCACTCTGTATGACAGTCTCTAAATCCATCCACGTCTCCACAAATGACTCAATTTCATTCCTTTTCATGCCTGAGGAATATTCCAATGTCTATATGTACCACAACTTCCTTATCCATTGGCCTGTCGATGGACATTTAGGTTGCTTCCATGACCGGGGTGTTGTAAATACTGCTGCAGTGAACATTGGGGTGCATGTGTCTTTTGCAAGTACGCTGTTCTCTGGGTTTATGCCCAGCAGTGGGATTGCTGGTTCCTATGGTAGTTGTATTCTTCGTTTCTTAAGGAACCTCCATACTGTTCTCCATAGTGACTGTATCAATTTAGATTCCCACCAACAGTGCAAGAGGGTTCCCTTTCTCCACACCCTCTCCAGCATTTATTGTTTCTAGCTTATCTGATGCTGGTCATTCTGAGAGGTGTGAGATGATATCTCCTCCTAGTTTTGATTTCCTTTCCGTAACGATTAGTGATGGGGAGCATTCTTTCATGTGTTTGTGGGCAATCTGTCTATCTTCTGTGGGGAAATGTCTCTTTAGGTCTTCAGCCCACTATTGGATTGCGTTTTTTTTATTTTTGATTTTGAGCTGCATGAGCTGCTTGTAAATTTTGGAGATGAATCCTTTGTCTGTTGCTTCCTTTGCAAATATGTTCTTCCATTTTAAGGGTGGTCTTTTCGTCTTGCGTATGGTTGCGTTGGCTGTGCAAATCTTTGAAGTTGCATTAGGTCCCGGTTGTTTATTTTTGTCTTTATTTCCATTTCTCTAGGAGGTGGTCAAAAAGGATCTTGCTGTAATTTCTGTCATAGAGTGTTCTGCTGATGTTTTCCCCTAAGAGTTCGATAGTGCCTGTCCTTACATTTAGGTGTTTAATCCATTTTGAGTTTATTTTTGAGTATGGGGTTAGGGAGTGTTCTCATTTCATACTTTTCCAGGTACCTGTCCAGTTTTCCCAGCACCACTTATTGAAGAGGCTGTCTTTTCCCCACTCTATATTCTTCCTTCTTTACCAAACAGAAGGTGACCATAAGTGCGTGTGTTTATCTCTGGGCATTCTATCCTGTGCCTTGGATCTATATTTCTGTTTCTGTGCCAGTACCATAATGTCTTGATTACTGTAGCTTTGTAGTGTCGTCTGAAGTCAGGGAGCCTGATTCCTCCAGCTCCATTTTTCACTTTCAAGAATGCTTTGGCTATTCGGGGTCTTATGTGTTCCCATACAAATGGTGACATTTTTGATTCTAGATCTGTGAAAAATGCCAGTGGTAGTTTGATAGGGATTGCATTAAATCGGTAGCTTGCTTTGGGTAGTAGAGTCATTTTCACAATGTTGATTCTTCCTATCCAAGAATGTGACATATCTCTCCATGTGTTTGTATCACCTTTAATTTCTTTCATCAGCGTCTTATAATTTTCTGCATCCAGGTCTTTTGTCTCCTTAGGTAGGCTGAGCCCTAGATATGTTATGCTTTTTGTTGTAATGGTAAAGAGGAGGGTTTTCTACATTCACTTTCAGAAGTTTCATCATTAGTATATACGAATGGCAGCGATTTCAGTACACTAATTTTGTATCATGCTCCTTTACCAAATTCATTGATTACCTCTCGTATGTTCTTGGTAGCCTCTTTAGTAATCCGTATATATAGTATCATGTCACCGGCAAACAGTGACAGCTTTACTTCTTCTTTCCAGCAGTGTGTTTTGAATGCAAACAGGTTGTCTGCCTTCTGGGTATAACAGCTAGAGATGCTATTTAAATAAGAGTTGGCATTTAGAGTTGTTGCCAGAAGGAGTTTTAGGATGGGATTCCATGAAGTGAATGCATTTCTCGTGAAAAAAAGAACATGAAATTTGGGAGACTACAGGAATCTGTGTTTTGGACGGAATTTTCTTCCTTCAGTACAAACACGTTGCAAATAGAATCCACAGTCTCTGGAGACAGGGTGTTTAGTACTGTAATGAAGTTAAAATGAGGCCATCAGGTTTTGCCCTAATTCAGTACGATTGGTGTCCTTGGATTGTAGATGGCTATGTTTGTCTTGTTACTCTCTCTGTATATATCAATGGGCTAATTTCTGTTAGGTCATGTAATCTGTGTTCCTTGCTTCTGGCAGCCCTAGCAATAAATGCACCCTTCATAACGAAGGATGAGGCATTATCTTTTGATCATTCTAAAAGTCCTTAACAGAAAAGACAGCCCTTTCAAGGAAAAAAGGGATCTGCATGACTAGCTGTTTCCAGAGTCTCCAGTGTGTCAGACTTCCCTGAATATTTTAGACTTCCCAGCACTCACAATACTTAAGACAATTCAATGAAATCTCTCAATCTCAATCTCTCTCTCAATCTCTCGTGCTCTCTTCCCTCCTCTCCAACCCACCTCAGGCAGCTAATGGGTTCTCTTCCTCTGTAGAACCCAGACTAAAACACTTGTGTTATATCCAGGGGTGGAACTATGGGATCATAAGGTAACTGCCTTTGTACGTTTTGAAGACAAGATAAGAGATTTTTCAAAGTGTTTGCTATATTTTACATTCCACCAGCAAAGTATTAGACTTCCATTTCTTCCATATTCTTTGTATTTTTTTATTTTTTTAACTTTAATTTGATTTTAATTTTTATTTTCTTGAATCGGTCATCAATTTTATACACATCAGTGTATACATATCAATCCCTTTGCCCAATTGAGCACACCACCATCACCGCCCCACTGCCGTTTTCCTCCCTTGGTGTGCATACTTTTGTTCACTCCATCTGTGTCTCAACATCTGCCCTGCAAACCGGTTCATATGTACCATTTCTCTAGGTTCCACATACATGTGTGAATGGACGATATTTGTTTTTCACTTTCTGACTGACTTCACTCTGTATGACAGTCTCTAAATCCATCCACGTCTCCACAAATGACTCAATTTCATTCCTTTTCATGCCTGAGGAATATTCCAATGTCTATATGTACCACAACTTCCTTATCCATTGGCCTGTCGATGGACATTTAGGTTGCTTCCATGACCGGGGTGTTGTAAATACTGCTGCAGTGAACATTGGGGTGCATGTGTCTTTTGGAAGTACGCTGTTCTCTGGGTTTATGCCCAGCAGTGGGATTGCTGGCTCCTATGGTAGTTGTATTCTTCGTTTCTTAAGGAACCTCCATACTGTTCTCCATAGTGACTGTATCAATTTAGATTCCCACCAACAGTGCAAGAGGGTTCCCTTTCTCCACACCCTCTCCAGCATTTATTGTTTCTAGCTTATCTGATGCTGGTCATTCTGAGAGGTGTGAGATGATATCTCCTCCTAGTTTTGATTTCCTTTCCGTAACGATTAGTGATGGGGAGCATTCTTTCATGTGTTTGTGGGCAATCTGTCTATCTTCTGTGGGGAAATGTCTCTTTAGGTCTTCAGCCCACTATTGGATTGCGTTTTTTTTATTTTTGATTTTGAGCTGCATGAGCTGCTTGTAAATTTTGGAGATGAATCCTTTGTCTGTTGCTTCCTTTGCAAATATGTTCTTCCATTTTAAGGGTGGTCTTTTCGTCTTGCGTATGGTTGCGTTGGCTGTGGAAATCTTTGAAGTTGCATTAGGTCCCGGTTGTTTATTTTTGTCTTTATTTCCATTTCTCTAGGAGGTGGTCAAAAAGGATCTTGCTGTAATTTCTGTCATAGAGTGTTCTGCTGATGTTTTCCCCTAAGAGTTCGCTAGTGCCTGTCCTTACATTTAGGTGTTTAATCCATTTTGAGTTTATTTTTGAGTATGGGGTTAGGGAGTGTTCTCACTTCATACTTTTCCAGGTACCTGTCCAGTTTTCCCAGCACCACTTATTGAAGAGGCTGTCTTTTCCCCACTCTATATTCTTCCTTCTTTACCAAACAGAAGGTGACCATAAGTGCGTGTGTTTATCTCTGGGCATTCTATCCTGTGCCTTGGATCTATATTTCTGTTTCTGTGCCAGTACCATAATGTCTTGATTACTGTAGCTTTGTAGTGTCGTCTGAAGTCAGGGAGCCTGATTCCTCCAGCTCCATTTTTCACTTTCAAGAATGCTTTGGCTATTCGGGGTCTTATGTGTTCCCATACAAATGGTGACATTTTTGATTCTAGATCTGTGAAAAATGCCAGTGGTAGTTTGATAGGGATTGCATTAAATCGGTAGCTTGCTTTGGGTAGTAGAGTCATTTTCACAATGTTGATTCTTCCTATCCAAGAATGTGACATATCTCTCCATGTGTTTGTATCACCTTTAATTTCTTTCATCAGCGTCTTATAATTTTCTGCATCCAGGTCTTTCGTCTCCTTAGGTAGGCTGAGCCCTAGATATGTTATGCTTTTTGTTGTAATGGTAAAGAGGAGGGTTTTCTACATTCACTTTCAGAAGTTTCATCATTAGTATATACGAATGGCAGCGATTTCAGTACACTAATTTTGTATCATGCTCCTTTACCAAATTCATTGATTACCTCTCGTATGTTCTTGGTAGCCTCTTTAGTAATCCGTATATATAGTATCATGTCACCGGCAAACAGTGACAGCTTTACTTCTTCTTTCCAGCATTGTGTTTTAAATGCCAACAGGTTGTCTGCCTTCTGGGTATAACAGCTAGAGATGCTATTTAAATAAGAGTTGGCATTTAGAGTTGTTGCCAGAAGGAGTTTTAGGATGGGATTCCATGAAGTGAATGCATTTCTCGTGAAAAAAAGAACATGAAATTTGGGAGACTGCAGGAATCTGTGTTTTGGACGGAATTTTCTTTCTTCAGTACAAACACGTTGCAAATAGAATCCACAGTCTCTGGAGACAGGGTGTTTAGTACTGTAATGAAGTTAAAATGAGGCCATCAGGTTTTGCCCTAATTCAGTACGTTCGGTGTCCTTGGATTGTAGATGGCTATATTTGTCTTGTTACTCTCTCTGTATATATCAATGGGCTAATTTCTGTTAGGTCATGTAATCTGTGGTCCTTGCTTCTGGCAGCCCTAGCAATAAATGCACCCTTCATAACGAAGGATGAGGCATTATCTTTTGATCATTCTAAAAGTCCTTAACAGAAAAGACAGCCCTTTCAAGGAAAAAAGATCTCTGCATGACTAGCTGTTTCCAGAGTCTCAAGTGTGTCAGACTTCCCTGAATATTTTAGACTTCCCAGCACTCACAATACTTAAGACAATTCAATGAAATCTCTCAATCTCAATCTCTCTCTCAATCTCTCGTGCTCTCTTCCCTCATCTCCAACCCACCTCAGGCAGCTAATGGGTTCTGTTCCTCTGTAGAACCCAGACTAAAACACTTGTGTTATATCCAGGGGTGGAACTATGGGATCATAAGGTAACTGCCTTTGTACGTTTTGAAGAGAAGATAAGAGATTTTTCAAAGTGTTTGCTATATTTTACATTCCACCAGCAAAGTATTAGACTTCCATTTCTTCCATATTCTTTGTATTTTTTTAGTTTTTTAACTTTAATTTGATTTTAATTTTTATTTTCTTGAATCGGTCATCAATTTTATACACATCAGTGTATACATATCAATCCCTTTGCCCAATTGACCACACCACCATCACCGCCCCACTGCTGTTTTCCTCCCTTGGTGTGCATACTTTTGTTCACTCCATCTGTGTCTCAACATCTGCCCTGCAAACCGGTTCATATGTACCATTTCTCTAGGTTCCACATACATGTGTGAATGGACGATATTTGTTTTTCACTTTCTGACTGACTTCACTCTGTATGACAGTCTCTAAATCCATCCACGTCTCCACAAATGACTCAATTTCATTCCTTTTCATGCCTGAGGAATATTCCAATGTCTATATGTACCACAACTTCCTTATCCATTGGCCTGTCGATGGACATTTAGGTTGCTTCCATGACCGGGGTGTTGTAAATACTGCTGCAGTGAACATTGGGGTGCATGTGTCTTTTGGAAGTACGCTGTTCTCTGGGTTTATGCCCAGCAGTGGGATTGCTGGCTCCTATGGTAGTTGTATTCTTCGTTTCTTAAGGAACCTCCATACTGTTCTCCATAGTGCCTGTATCAATTTAGATTCCCACCAACAGTGAAAGAGTGTTCCCTTTCTCCACACCCTCTCCAGCATTTATTGTTTCTAGCTTATCTGATGCTGGTCATTCTGAGAGGTGTGAGATGATATCTCCTCGTAGTTTTGATTTCCTTTCCGTAACGATTAGTGATGGGGAGCATTCTTTCATGTGTTTGTGGGCAATCTGTCTATCTTCTGTGGGGAAATGTCTCTTTAGGTCTTCAGCCCACTATTGGATTGCGTTTTTTTTATTTTTGATATTGAGCTGCATGAGCTGCTTGTAAATTTTGGAGATGAATCCTTTGTCTGTTGCTTCCTTTGCAAATATGTTCTTCCATTTTAAGGGTGGTCTTTTCGTCTTGCGTATGGTTGCGTTGGCTGTGCAAATCTTTGAAGTTGCATTAGGTCCCGGTTGTTTATTTTTGTCTTTATTTCCATTTCTCTAGGAGGTGGTCAAAAAGGATCTTGCTGTAATTTCTGTCATAGAGTGTTCTGCTGATGTTTTCCCCTAAGAGTTCGCTAGTGCCTGTCCTTACATTTAGGTGTTTAATCCATTTTGTGTTTATTTTTGAGTATGGGGTTAGGGAGTGTTCTCATTTCATACTTTTCCAGGTACCTGTCCAGTTTTCCCAGCACCACTTATTGAAGAGGCTGTCTTTTCCCCACTCTATATTCTTCCTTCTTTACCAAACAGAAGGTGACCATAAGTGCGTGTGTTTATCTCTGGGCATTCTATCCTGTGCCTTGGATCTATATTTCTGTTTCTGTGCCAGTACCATAATGTCTTGATTACTGTAGCTTTGCAGTGTCGTCTGAAGTCAGGGAGCCTGATTCCTCCAGCTCCATTTTTCACTTTCAAGAATGCTTTGGCTATTCGGGGTCTTATGTGTTCCCATACAAATGGTGACATTTTTGATTCTAGATCTGTGAAAAATGCCAGTGGTAGTTTGATAGGGATTGCATTAAATCGGTAGCTTGCTTTGGGTAGTAGAGTCATTTTCACAATGTTGATTCTTCCTATCCAAGAATGTGACATATCTCTCCATGTGTTTGTATCACCTTTAATTTCTTTCATCAGCGTCTTATAATTTTCTGCATCCAGGTCTTTTGTCTCCTTAGGTAGGCTGAGCCCTAGATATGTTATGCTTTTTGTTGTAATGGTAAAGAGGAGGGTTTTCTACATTCACTTTCAGAAGTTTCATCATTAGTATATACGAATGGCAGCGATTTCAGTACACTAATTTTGTATCATGCTCCTTTACCAAATTCATTGATTACCTCTCGTATGTTCTTGGTAGCCTCTTTAGTAATCCGTATATATAGTATCATGTCACCGGCAAACAGTGACAGCTTTACTTCTTCTTTCCAGCATTGTGTTTTGAATGCCAACAGGTTGTCTGCCTTCTGGGTATAACAGCTAGAGATGCTATTTAAATAAGAGTTGGCATTTAGAGTTGTTGCCAGAAGGAGTTTTAGGATGGGATTCCATGAAGTGAATGCATTTCTCGTGAAAAAAAGAACATGAAATTTGGGAGACTACAGGAATCTGTGTTTTGGACGGAATTTTCTTCCTTCAGTACAAACACGTTGCAAATAGAATCCACAGTCTCTGGAGACAGGGTGTTTAGTACTGTAATGAAGTTAAAATGAGGCCATCAGGTTTTGCCCTAATTCAGTACGATTGGTGTCCTTGGATTGTAGAAGGCTATGTTTGTCTTGTTACTCTCTCTGTATATATCAATGGGCTAATTTCTGTTAGGTCATGTAATCTGTGGTCCTTGCTTCTGGCAGCCCTAGCAATAAATGCACCCTTCATAACGAAGGATGAGGCATTATCTTTTGATCATTCTAAAAGTCCTTAACAGAAAAGACAGCCCTTTCACGGAAAAAAGGGATCTGCATGACTAGCTGTTTCCAGAGTCTCCAGTGTGTCAGACTTCCCTGAATATTTTAGACTTCCCAGCACTCACAATACTTAAGACAATTCAATGAAATCTCTCAATCTCAATCTCTCTCTCAATCTCTCGTGCTCTCTTCCCTCCTCTCCAACCCACCTCAGGCAGCTAATGGGTTCTGTTCCTCTGTAGAACCCAGACTAAAACACTTGTGTTATATCCAGGGGTGGAACTATGGGATCATAAGGTAACTGCCTTTGTACGTTTTGAAGACAAGATAAGAGATTTTTCAAAGTGTTTGCTATATTTTACATTCCACCAGCAAAGTATTAGACTTCCATTTCTTCCATATTCTTTGTATTTTTTTAGTTTTTTAACTTTAATTTGATTTTAATTTTTATTTTCTTGAATCGGTCATCAATTTTATACACATCAGTGTATACATATCAATCCCTTTGCCCAATTGAGCACACCACCATCACCGCCCCACTGCTGTTTTCCTCCCTTGGTGTGCATACTTTTGTTCACTCCATCTGTGTCTCTACATCTGCCCTGCAAACCGGTTCATATGTACCATTTCTCTAGGTTCCACATACATGTGTGAATGGACGATATTTGTTTTTCACTTTCTGACTGACTTCACTCTGTATGACAGTCTCTAAATCCATCCACGTCTCCACAAATGACTCAATTTCATTCCTTTTCATGCCTGAGGAATATTCCAATGTCTATATGTACCACAACTTCCTTATCCATTGGCCTGTCGATGGACATTTAGGTTGCTTCCATGACCGGGGTGTTGTAAATACTGCTGCAGTGAACATTGGGGTGCATGTGTCTTTTGCAAGTACGCTGTTCTCTGGGTTTATGCCCAGCAGTGGGATTGCTGGCTCCTATGGTAGTTGTATTCTTCGTTTCTTAAGGAACCTCCATACTGTTCTCCATAGTGACTGTATCAATTTAGATTCCCACCAACAGTGCAAGAGTGTTCCCTTTCTCCACACCCTCTCCAGCATTTATTGTTTCTAGCTTATCTGATGCTGGTCATTCTGAGAGGTGTGAGATGATATCTCCTCGTAGTTTTGATTTCCTTTCCATAACGATTAGTGATGGGGAGCATTCTTTCATGTGTTTGTGGGCAATCTGTCTATCTTCTGTGGGGAAATGTCTCTTTAGGTCTTCAGCCCACTATTGGATTGCGTTTTTTTTATTTTTGATATTGAGCTGCATGAGCTGCTTGTAAATTTTGGAGATGAATCCTTTGTCTGTTGCTTCCTTTGCAAATATGTTCTTCCATTTTAAGGGTGGTCTTTTCGTCTTGCGTATGGTTGCGTTGGCTGTGCAAATCTTTGAAGTTGCATTAGGTCCCGGTTGTTTATTTTTGTCTTTATTTCCATTTCTCTAGGAGGTGGTCAAAAAGGATCTTGCTGTAATTTCTGTCATAGAGTGTTCTGCTGATGTTTTCCCCTAAGAGTTCGCTAGTGCCTGTCCTTACATTTAGGTGTTTAATCCATTTTGTGTTTATTTTTGAGTATGGGGTTAGGGAGTGTTCTCATTTCATACTTTTCCAGGTACCTGTCCAGTTTTCCCAGCACCACTTATTGAAGAGGCTGTCTTTTCCCCACTCTATATTCTTCCTTCTTTACCAAACAGAAGGTGACCATAAGTGCGTGTGTTTATCTCTGGGCATTCTATCCTGTGCCTTGGATCTATATTTCTGTTTCTGTGCCAGTACCATAATGTCTTGATTACTGTAGCTTTGCAGTGTCGTCTGAAGTCAGGGAGCCTGATTCCTCCAGCTCCATTTTTCACTTTCAAGAATGCTTTGGCTATTCGGGGTCTTATGTGTTCCCATACAAATGGTGACATTTTTGATTCTAGATCTGTGAAAAATGCCAGTGGTAGTTTGATAGGGATTGCATTAAATCGGTAGCTTGCTTTGGGTAGTAGAGTCATTTTCACAATGTTGATTCTTCCTATCCAAGAATGTGACATATCTCTCCATGTGTTTGTATCACCTTTAATTTCTTTCATCAGCGTCTTATAATTTTCTGCATCCAGGTCTTTTGTCTCCTTAGGTAGGCTGAGCCCTAGATATGTTATGCTTTTTGTTGTAATGGTAAAGAGGAGGGTTTTCTACATTCACTTTCAGAAGTTTCATCATTAGTATATACGAATGGCAGCGATTTCAGTACACTAATTTTGTATCATGCTCCTTTACCAAATTCATTGATTACCTCTCGTATGTTCTTGGTAGCCTCTTTAGTAATCCGTATATATAGTATCATGTCACCGGCAAACAGTGACAGCTTTACTTCTTCTTTCCAGCATTGTGTTTTGAATGCCAACAGGTTGTCTGCCTTCTGGGTATAACAGCTAGAGATGCTATTTAAATAAGAGTTGGCATTTAGAGTTGTTGCCAGAAGGAGTTTTAGGATGGGATTCCATGAAGTGAATGCATTTCTCGTGAAAAAAAGAACATGAAATTTGGGAGACTACAGGAATCTGTGTTTTGGACGGAATTTTCTTCCTTCAGTACAAACACGTTGCAAATAGAATCCACAGTCTCTGGAGACAGGGTGTTTAGTACTGTAATGAAGTTAAAATGAGGCCATCAGGTTTTGCCCTAATTCAGTACGATTGGTGTCCTTGGATTGTAGAAGGCTATGTTTGTCTTGTTACTCTCTCTGTATATATCAATGGGCTAATTTCTGTTAGGTCATGTAATCTGTGGTCCTTGCTTCTGGCAGCCCTAGCAATAAATGCACCCTTCATAACGAAGGATGAGGCATTATCTTTTGATCATTCTAAAAGTCCTTAACAGAAAAGACAGCCCTTTCACGGAAAAAAGGGATCTGCATGACTAGCTGTTTCCAGAGTCTCCAGTGTGTCAGACTTCCCTGAATATTTTAGACTTCCCAGCACTCACAATACTTAAGACAATTCAATGAAATCTCTCAATCTCAATCTCTCTCTCAATCTCTCGTGCTCTCTTCCCTCCTCTCCAACCCACCTCAGGCAGCTAATGGGTTCTGTTCCTCTGTAGAACCCAGACTAAAACACTTGTGTTATATCCAGGGGTGGAACTATGGGATCATAAGGTAACTGCCTTTGTACGTTTTGAAGACAAGATAAGAGATTTTTCAAAGTGTTTGCTATATTTTACATTCCACCAGCAAAGTATTAGACTTCCATTTCTTCCATATTCTTTGTATTTTTTTAGTTTTTTAACTTTAATTTGATTTTAATTTTTATTTTCTTGAATCGGTCATCAATTTTATACACATCAGTGTATACATATCAATCCCTTTGCCCAATTGAGCACACCACCATCACCGCCCCACTGCTGTTTTCCTCCCTTGGTGTGCATACTTTTGTTCACTCCATCTGTGTCTCTACATCTGCCCTGCAAACCGGTTCATATGTACCATTTCTCTAGGTTCCACATACATGTGTGAATGGACGATATTTGTTTTTCACTTTCTGACTGACTTCACTCTGTATGACAGTCTCTAAATCCATCCACGTCTCCACAAATGACTCAATTTCATTCCTTTTCATGCCTGAGGAATATTCCAATGTCTATATGTACCACAACTTCCTTATCCATTGGCCTGTCGATGGACATTTAGGTTGCTTCCATGACCGGGGTGTTGTAAATACTGCTGCAGTGAACATTGGGGTGCATGTGTCTTTTGCAAGTACGCTGTTCTCTGGGTTTATGCCCAGCAGTGGGATTGCTGGCTCCTATGGTAGTTGTATTCTTCGTTTCTTAAGGAACCTCCATACTGTTCTCCATAGTGACTGTATCAATTTAGATTCCCACCAACAGTGCAAGAGTGTTCCCTTTCTCCACACCCTCTCCAGCATTTATTGTTTCTAGCTTATCTGATGCTGGTCATTCTGAGAGGTGTGAGATGATATCTCCTCGTAGTTTTGATTTCCTTTCCATAACGATTAGTGATGGGGAGCATTCTTTCATGTGTTTGTGGGCAATCTGTCTATCTTCTGTGGGGAAATGTCTCTTTAGGTCTTCAGCCCACTATTGGATTGCGTTTTTTTTATTTTTGATATTGAGCTGCATGAGCTGCTTGTAAATTTTGGAGATGAATCCTTTGTCTGTTGCTTCCTTTGCAAATATGTTCTTCCATTTTAAGGGTGGTCTTTTCGTCTTGCGTATGGTTGCGTTGGCTGTGCAAATCTTTGAAGTTGCATTAGGTCCCGGTTGTTTATTTTTGTCTTTATTTCCATTTCTCTAGGAGGTGGTCAAAAAGGATCTTGCTGTAATTTCTGTCATAGAGTGTTCTGCTGATGTTTTCCCCTAAGAGTTCGCTAGTGCCTGTCCTTACATTTAGGTGTTTAATCCATTTTGTGTTTATTTTTGAGTATGGGGTTAGGGAGTGTTCTCATTTCATACTTTTCCAGGTACCTGTCCAGTTTTCCCAGCACCACTTATTGAAGAGGCTGTCTTTTCCCCACTCTATATTCTTCCTTCTTTACCAAACAGAAGGTGACCATAAGTGCGTGTGTTTATCTCTGGGCATTCTATCCTGTGCCTTGGATCTATATTTCTGTTTCTGTGCCAGTACCATAATGTCTTGATTACTGTAGCTTTGCAGTGTCGTCTGAAGTCAGGGAGCCTGATTCCTCCAGCTCCATTTTTCACTTTCAAGAATGCTTTGGCTATTCGGGGTCTTATGTGTTCCCATACAAATGGTGACATTTTTGATTCTAGATCTGTGAAAAATGCCAGTGGTAGTTTGATAGGGATTGCATTAAATCGGTAGCTTGCTTTGGGTAGTAGAGTCATTTTCACAATGTTGATTCTTCCTATCCAAGAATGTGACATATCTCTCCATGTGTTTGTATCACCTTTAATTTCTTTCATCAGCGTCTTATAATTTTCTGCATCCAGGTCTTTTGTCTCCTTAGGTAGGCTGAGCCCTAGATATGTTATGCTTTTTGTTGTAATGGTAAAGAGGAGGGTTTTCTACATTCACTTTCAGAAGTTTCATCATTAGTATATACGAATGGCAGCGATTTCAGTACACTAATTTTGTATCATGCTCCTTTACCAAATTCATTGATTACCTCTCGTATGTTCTTGGTAGCCTCTTTAGTAATCCGTATATATAGTATCATGTCACCGGCAAACAGTGACAGCTTTACTTCTTCTTTCCAGCATTGTGTTTTGAATGCCAACAGGTTGTCTGCCTTCTGGGTATAACAGCTAGAGATGCTATTTAAATAAGAGTTGGCATTTAGAGTTGTTGCCAGAAGGAGTTTTAGGATGGGATTCCATGAAATGAATGCATTTCTCGTGAAAAAAAGAACATGAAATTTGGGAGACTACAGGAATCTGTGTTTTGGACGGAATTTTCTTCCTTCAGTACAAACACGTTGCAAATAGAATCCACAGTCTCTGGAGACAGGGTGTTTAGTACTGTAATGAAGTTAAAATGAGGCCATCAGGTTTTGCCCTAATTCAGTACGATTGGTGTCCTTGGATTGTAGAAGGCTATGTTTGTCTTGTTACTCTCTCTGTATATATCAATGGGCTAATTTCTGTTAGGTCATGTAATCTTTGGTCCTTGCTTCTGGCAGCCCTAGCAATAAATGCACCCTTCATAACGAAGGATGAGGCATTATCTTTTGATCATTCTAAAAGTCCTTAACAGAAAAGACAGCCCTTTCAAGGAAAAAAGGGATCTGCATGACTAGCTGTTTCCAGAGTCTCCAGTGTGTCAGACTTCCCTGAATATTTTAGACTTCCCAGCACTCACAATACTTAAGACAATTCAATGAAATCTCTCAATCTCAATCTCTCTCTCAATCTCTCGTGCTCTCTTCCCTCCTCTCCAACCCACCTCAGGCAGCTAATGGGTTCTGTTCCTCTGTAGAACCCAGACTAAAACACTTGTGTTATATCCAGGGGTGGAACTATGGGATCATAAGGTAACTGCCTTTGTACGTTTTGAAGACAAGATAAGAGATTTTTCAAAGTGTTTGCTATATTTTACATTCCACCAGCAAAGTATTAGACTTCCATTTCTTCCATATTCTTTGTATTTTTTTAGTTTTTTAACTTTAATTTGATTTTAATTTTTATTTTCTTGAATCGGTCATCAATTTTATACACATCAGTGTATACATATCAATCCCTTTGCCCAATTGAGCACACCACCATCACCGCCCCACTGCTGTTTTCCTCCCTTGGTGTGCATACTTTTGTTCACTCCATCTGTGTCTCTACATCTGCCCTGCAAACCGGTTCATATGTACCATTTCTCTAGGTTCCACATACATGTGTGAATGGACGATATTTGTTTTTCACTTTCTGACTGACTTCACTCTGTATGACAGTCTCTAAATCCATCCACGTCTCCACAAATGACTCAATTTCATTCCTTTTCATGCCTGAGGAATATTCCAATGTCTATATGTACCACAACTTCCTTATCCATTGGCCTGTCGATGGACATTTAGGTTGCTTCCATGACCGGGGTGTTGTAAATACTGCTGCAGTGAACATTGGGGTGCATGTGTCTTTTGCAAGTACGCTGTTCTCTGGGTTTATGCCCAGCAGTGGGATTGCTGGCTCCTATGGTAGTTGTATTCTTCGTTTCTTAAGGAACCTCCATACTGTTCTCCATAGTGACTGTATCAATTTAGATTCCCACCAACAGTGCAAGAGTGTTCCCTTTCTCCACACCCTCTCCAGCATTTATTGTTTCTAGCTTATCTGATGCTGGTCATTCTGAGAGGTGTGAGATGATATCTCCTCGTAGTTTTGATTTCCTTTCCGTAACGATTAGTGATGGGGAGCATTCTTTCATGTGTTTGTGGGCAATCTGTCTATCTTCTGTGGGGAAATGTCTCTTTAGGTCTTCAGCCCACTATTGGATTGCGTTATTTTTATTTTTGATATTGAGCTGCATGAACTGCTTGTAAATTTTGGAGATGAATCCTTTGTCTGTTGCTTCCTTTGCAAATATGTTCTTCCATTTTAAGGGTGGTCTTTTCGTATTGCGTATGGTTGCGTTGGCTGTGCAAATCTTTGAAGTTGCATTAGGTCCCGGTTGTTTATTTTTGTCTTTATTTCCATTTCTCTAGGAGGTGGTCAAAAAGGATCTTGCTGTAATTTCTGTCATAGAGTGTTCTGCTGATGTTTTCCCCTAAGAGTTCGCTAGTGCCTGTCCTTACATTTAGGTGTTTAATCCATTTTGTGTTTATTTTTGAGTATGGGGTTAGGGAGTGTTCTCATTTCATACTTTTCCAGGTACCTGTCCAGTTTTCCCAGCACCACTTATTGAAGAGGCTGTCTTTTCCCCACTCTATATTCTTCCTTCTTTACCAAACAGAAGGTGACCATAAGTGCGTGTGTTTATCTCTGGGCATTCTATCCTGTGCCTTGGATCTATATTTCTGTTTCTGTGCCAGTACCATAATGTCTTGATTACTGTAGCTTTGCAGTGTCGTCTGAAGTCAGGGAGCCTGATTCCTCCAGCTCCATTTTTCACTTTCAAGAATGCTTTGGCTATTCGGGGTCTTATGTGTTCCCATACAAATGGTGACATTTTTGATTCTAGATCTGTGAAAAATGCCAGTGGTAGTTTGATAGGGATTGCATTAAATCGGTAGCTTGCTTTGGGTAGTAGAGTCATTTTCACAATGTTGATTCTTCCTATCCAAGAATGTGACATATCTCTCCATGTGTTTGTATCACCTTTAATTTCTTTCATCAGCGTCTTATAATTTTCTGCATCCAGGTCTTTTGTCTCCTTAGGTAGGCTGAGCCCTAGATATGTTATGCTTTTTGTTGTAATGGTAAAGAGGAGGGTTTTCTACATTCACTTTCAGAAGTGTCATCATTAGTATATACGAATGGCAGCGATTTCAGTACACTAATTTTGTATCATGCTCCTTTACCAAATTCATTGATTACCTCTCGTATGTTCTTGGTAGCCTCTTTAGTAATCCGTATATATAGTATCATGTCACCGGCAAACAGTGACAGCTTTACTTCTTCTTTCCAGCATTGTGTTTTGAATGCCAACAGGTTGTCTGCCTTCTGGGTATAACAGCTAGAGATGCTATTTAAATAAGAGTTGGCATTTAGAGTTGTTGCCAGAAGGAGTTTTAGGATGGGATTCCATGAAGTGAATGCATTTCTCGTGAAAAAAAGAACATGAAATTTGGGAGACTACAGGAATCTGTGTTTTGGACGGAATTTTCTTCCTTCAGTACAAACACGTTGCAAATAGAATCCACAGTCTCTGGAGACAGGGTGTTTAGTACTGTAATGAAGTTAAAATGAGGCCATCAGGTTTTGCCCTAATTCAGTACGATTGGTGTCCTTGGATTGTAGAAGGCTATGTTTGTCTTGTTACTCTCTCTGTATATATCAATGGGCTAATTTCTGTTAGGTCATGTAATCTGTGGTCCTTGCTTCTGGCAGCCCTAGCAATAAATGCACCCTTCATAACAAAGGATGAGGCATTATCTTTTGATCATTCTAAAAGTCCTTAACAGAAAAGACAGCCCTTTCAAGGAAAAAAGGGATCTGCATGACTAGCTGTTTCCAGAGTCTCCAGTGTGTCAGACTTCCCTGAATATTTTAGACTTCCCAGCACTCACAATACTTAAGACAATTCAATGAAATCTCTCAATCTCAATCTCTCTCTCAATCTCTCGTGCTCTCTTCCCTCCTCTCCAACCCACCTCAGGCAGCTAATGGGTTCTGTTCCTCTGTAGAACCCAGACTAAAACACTTGTGTTATATCCAGGGGTGGAACTATGGGATCATAAGGTAACTGCCTTTGTACGTTTTGAAGACAAGATAAGAGATTTTTCAAAGTGTTTGCTCTATTTTACATTCCACCAGCAAAGTATTAGACTTCCATTTCTTCCATATTCTTTGTATTTTTTTAGTTTTTTAACTTTAATTTGATTTTAATTTTTATTTTCTTGAATCGGTCATCAATTTTATACACATCAGTGTATACATATCAATCCCTTTGCCCAATTGAGCACACCACCATCACCGCCCCACTGCTGTTTTCCTCCCTTGGTGTGCATACTTTTGTTCACTCCATCTGTGTCTCTACATCTGCCCTGCAAACCGGTTCATATGTACCATTTCTCTAGGTTCCACATACATGTGTGAATGGACGATATTTGTTTTTCACTTTCTGACTGACTTCACTCCGTATGACAGTCTCTAAATCCATCCACGTCTCCACAAATGACTCAATTTCATTCCTTTTCATGCCTGAGGAATATTCCAATGTCTATATGTACCACAACTTCCTTATCCATTGGCCTGTCGATGGACATTTAGGTTGCTTCCATGACCGGGGTGTTGTAAATACTGCTGCAGTGAACATTGGGGTGCATGTGTCTTTTGGAAGTACACTGTTCTCTGGGTTTATGCCCAGCAGTGGGATTGCTGGCTCCTATGGTAGTTGTATTCTTCGTTTCTTAAGGAACCTCCATATTGTTCTCCATAGTGCCTGTATCAATTTAGATTCCCACCAACAGTGCAAGAGTGTTCCCTTTCTCCACACCCTCTCCAGCATTTATTGTTTCTAGCTTATCTGATGCTGGTCATTCTGAGAGGTGTGAGATGATATCTCCTCGTAGTTTTGATTTCCTTTCCATAACGATTAGTGATGGGGAGCATTCTTTCATGTGTTTGTGGGCAATCTGTCTATCTTCTGTGGGGAAATGTCTCTTTAGGTCTTCAGCCCACTATTGGATTGCGTTTTTTTTATTTTTGATATTGAGCTGCATGAGCTGCTTGTAAATTTTGGAGATGAATCCTTTGTCTGTTGCTTCCTTTGCAAATATGTTCTTCCATTTTAAGGGTGGTCTTTTCGTCTTGCGTATGGTTGCGTTGGCTGTGCAAATCTTTGAAGTTGCATTAGGTCCCGGTTGTTTATTTTTGTCTTTATTTCCATTTCTCTAGGAGGTGGTCAAAAAGGATCTTGCTGTAATTTCTGTCATAGAGTGTTCTGCTGATGTTTTCCCCTAAGAGTTCGCTAGTGCCTGTCCTTACATTTAGGTGTTTAATCCATTTTGTGTTTATTTTTGAGTATGGGGTTAGGGAGTGTTCTCATTTCATACTTTTCCAGGTACCTGTCCAGTTTTCCCAGCACCACTTATTGAAGAGGCTGTCTTTTCCCCACTCTATATTCTTCCTTCTTTACCAAACAGAAGGTGACCATAAGTGCGTGTGTTTATCTCTGGGCATTCTATCCTGTGCCTTGGATCTATATTTCTGTTTCTGTGCCAGTACCATAATGTCTTGATTACTGTAGCTTTGCAGTGTCGTCTGAAGTCAGGGAGCCTGATTCCTCCAGCTCCATTTTTCACTTTCAAGAATGCTTTGGCTATTCGGGGTCTTATGTGTTCCCATACAAATGGTGACATTTTTGATTCTAGATCTGTGAAAAATGCCAGTGGTAGTTTGATAGGGATTGCATTAAATCGGTAGCTTGCTTTGGGTAGTAGAGTCATTTTCACAATGTTGATTCTTCCTATCCAAGAATGTGACATATCTCTCCATGTGTTTGTATCACCTTTAATTTCTTTCATCAGCGTCTTATAATTTTCTGCATCCAGGTCTTTTGTCTCCTTAGGTAGGCTGAGCCCTAGATATGTTATGCTTTTTGTTGTAATGGTAAAGAGGAGGGTTTTCTACATTCACTTTCAGAAGTTTCATCATTAGTATATACGAATGGCAGCGATTTCAGTACACTAATTTTGTATCATGCTCCTTTACCAAATTCATTGATTACCTCTCGTATGTTCTTGGTAGCCTCTTTAGTAATCCGTATATATAGTATCATGTCACCGGCAAACAGTGACAGCTTTACTTCTTCTTTCCAGCATTGTGTTTTGAATGCCAACAGGTTGTCTGCCTTCTGGGTATAACAGCTAGAGATGCTATTTAAATAAGAGTTGGCATTTAGAGTTGTTGCCAGAAGGAGTTTTAGGATGGGATTCCATGAAGTGAATGCATTTCTCGTGAAAAAAAGAACATGAAATTTGGGAGACTACAGGAATCTGTGTTTTGGACGGAATTTTCTTCCTTCAGTACAAACACGTTGCAAATAGAATCCACAGTCTCTGGAGACAGGGTGTTTAGTACTGTAATGAAGTTAAAATGAGGCCATCAGGTTTTGCCCTAATTCAGTACGATTGGTGTCCTTGGATTGTAGAAGGCTATGTTTGTCTTGTTACTCTCTCTGTATATATCAATGGGCTAATTTCTGTTAGGTCATGTAATCTGTGGTCCTTGCTTCTGGCAGCCCTAGCAATAAATGCACCCTTCATAACGAAGGATGAGGCATTATCTTTTGATCATTCTAAAAGTCCTTAACAGAAAAGACAGCCCTTTCAACGAAAAAAGGGATCTGCATGACTAGCTGTTTCCAGAGTCTCCAGTGTGTCAGACTTCCCTGAATATTTTAGACTTCCCAGCACTCACAATACTTAAGACAATTCAATGAAATCTCTCAATCTCAATCTCTCTCTCAATCTCTCGTGCTCTCTTCCCTCCTCTCCAACCCACCTCAGGCAGCTAATGGGTTCTGTTCCTCTGTAGAACCCAGACTAAAACACTTGTGTTATATCCAGGGGTGGAACTATGGGATCATAAGGTAACTGCCTTTGTACGTTTTGAAGACAAGATAAGAGATTTTTCAAAGTGTTTGCTATATTTTACATTCCACCAGCAAAGTATTAGACTTCCATTTCTTCCATATTCTTTGTATTTTTTTAGTTTTTTAACTTTAATTTGATTTTAATTTTTATTTTCTTGAATCGGTCATCAATTTTATACACATCAGTGTATACATATCAATCCCTTTGCCCAATTGAGCACACCACCATCACCGCCCCACTGCTGTTTTCCTCCCTTGGTGTGCATACTTTTGTTCACTCCATCTGTGTCTCTACATCTGCCCTGCAAACCGGTTCATATGTACCATTTCTCTAGGTTCCACATACATGTGTGAATGGACGATATTTGTTTTTCACTTTCTGACTGACTTCACTCCGTATGACAGTCTCTAAATCCATCCACGTCTCCACAAATGACTCAATTTCATTCCTTTTCATGCCTGAGGAATATTCCAATGTCTATATGTACCACAACTTCCTTATCCATTGGCCTGTCGATGGACATTTAGGTTGCTTCCATGACCGGGGTGTTGTAAATACTGCTGCAGTGAACATTGGGGTGCATGTGTCTTTTGCAAGTATGCTGTTCTCTGGGTTTATGCCCAGCAGTGGGATTGCTGGCTCCTATGGTAGTTGTATTCTTCGTTTCTTAAGGAACCTCCATACTGTTCTCCATAGTGCCTGTATCAATTTAGATTCCCACCAACAGTGCAAGAGTGTTCCCTTTCTCCACACCCTCTCCAGCATTTATTGTTTCTAGCTTATCTGATGCTGGTCATTCTGAGAGGTGTGAGATGATATCTCCTCGTAGTTTTGATTTCCTTTCCATAACGATTAGTGATGGGGAGCATTCTTTCATGTGTTTGTGGGCAATCTGTCTATCTTCTGTGGGGAAATGTCTCTTTAGGTCTTCAGCCCACTATTGGATTGCGTTTTTTTTATTTTTGATATTGAGCTGCATGAGCTGCTTGTAAATTTTGGAGATGAATCCTTTGTCTGTTGCTTCCTTTGCAAATATGTTCTTCCATTTTAAGGGTGGTCTTTTCGTCTTGCGTATGGTTGCGTTGGCTGTGCAAATCTTTGAAGTTGCATTAGGTCCCGGTTGTTTATTTTTGTCTTTATTTCCATTTCTCTAGGAGGTGGTCAAAAAGGATCTTGCTGTAATTTCTGTCATAGAGTGTTCTGCTGATGTTTTCCCCTAAGAGTTCGCTAGTGCCTGTCCTTACATTTAGGTGTTTAATCCATTTTGTGTTTATTTTTGAGTATGGGGTTAGGGAGTGTTCTCATTTCATACTTTTCCAGGTACCTGTCCAGTTTTCCCAGCACCACTTATTGAAGAGGCTGTCTTTTCCCCACTCTATATTCTTCCTTCTTTACCAAACAGAAGGTGACCATAAGTGCGTGTGTTTATCTCTGGGCATTCTATCCTGTGCCTTGGATCTATATTTCTGTTTCTGTGCCAGTACCATAATGTCTTGATTACTGTAGCTTTGCAGTGTTGTCTGAAGTCAGGGAGCCTGATTCCTCCAGCTCCATTTTTCACTTTCAAGAATGCTTTGGCTATTCGGGGTCTTATGTGTTCCCATACAAATGGTGACATTTTTGATTCTAGATCTGTGAAAAATGCCAGTGGTAGTTTGATAGGGATTGCATTAAATCGGTAGCTTGCTTTGGGTAGTAGAGTCATTTTCACAATGTTGATTCTTCCTATCCAAGAATGTGACATATCTCTCCATGTGTTTGTATCACCTTTAATTTCTTTCATCAGCGTCTTATAATTTTCTGCATCCAGGTCTTTTGTCTCCTTAGGTAGGCTGAGCCCTAGATATGTTATGCTTTTTGTTGTAATGGTAAAGAGGAGGGTTTTCTACATTCACTTTCAGAAGTGTCATCATTAGTATATACGAATGGCAGCGATTTCAGTACACTAATTTTGTATCATGCTCCTTTACCAAATTCATTGATTACCTCTCGTATGTTCTTGGTAGCCTCTTTAGTAATCCGTATATATAGTATCATGTCACCGGCAAACAGTGACAGCTTTACTTCTTCTTTCCAGCATTGTGTTTTGAATGCCAACAGGTTGTCTGCCTTCTGGGTATAACAGCTAGAGATGCTATTTAAATAAGAGTTGGCATTTAGAGTTGTTGCCAGAAGGAGTTTTAGGATGGGATTCCATGAAGTGAATGCATTTCTCGTGAAAAAAAGAACATGAAATTTGGGAGACTACAGGAATCTGTGTTTTGGACGGAATTTTCTTCCTTCAGTACAAACACGTTGCAAATAGAATCCACAGTCTCTGGAGACAGGGTGTTTAGTACTGTAATGAAGTTAAAATGAGGCCATCAGGTTTTGCCCTAATTCAGTACGATTGGTGTCCTTGGATTGTAGAAGGCTATGTTTGTCTTGTTACTCTCTCTGTATATATCAATGGGCTAATTTCTGTTAGGTCATGTAATCTGTGGTCCTTGCTTCTGGCAGCCCTAGCAATAAATGCACCCTTCATAACGAAGGATGAGGCATTATCTTTTGATCATTCTAAAAGTCCTTAACAGAAAAGACAGCCCTTTCAAGGAAAAAAGGGATCTGCATGACTAGCTGTTTCCAGAGTCTCCAGTGTGTCAGACTTCCCTGAATATTTTAGACTTCCCAGCACTCACAATACTTAAGACAATTCAATGAAATCTCTCAATCTCAATCTCTCTCTCAATCTCTCGTGCTCTCTTCCCTCCTCTCCAACCCACCTAAGGCAGCTAATGGGTTCTGTTCCTCTGTAGAACCCAGACTAAAACACTTGTGTTATATCCAGGGGTGGAACTATGGGATCATAAGGTAACTGCCTTTGTACGTTTTGAAGACAAGATAAGAGATTTTTCAAAGTGTTTGCTATATTTTACATTCCACCAGCAAAGTATTAGACTTCCATTTCTTCCATATTCTTTGTATTTTTTTAGTTTTTTAACTTTAATTTGATTTTAATTTTTATTTTCTTGAATCGGTCATCAATTTTATACACATCAGTGTATACATATCAATCCCTTTGCCCAATTGAGCACACCACCATCACCGCCCCACTGCTGTTTTCCTCCCTTGGTGTGCATACTTTTGTTCACTCCATCTGTGTCTCTACATCTGCCCTGCAAACCGGTTCATATGTACCATTTCTCTAGGTTCCACATACATGTGTGAATGGACGATATTTGTTTTTCACTTTCTGACTGACTTCACTCTGTATGACAGTCTCTAAATCCATCCACGTCTCCACAAATGACTCAATTTCATTCCTTTTCATGCCTGAGGAATATTCCAATGTCTATATGTACCACAACTTCCTTATCCATTGGCCTGTCGATGGACATTTAGGTTGCTTCCATGACCGGGGTGTTGTAAATACTGCTGCAGTGAACATTGGGGTGCATGTGTCTTTTGCAAGTACGCTGTTCTCTGGGTTTATGCCCAGCAGTGGGATTGCTGGCTCCTATGGTAGTTGTATTCTTCGTTTCTTAAGGAACCTCCATACTGTTCTCCATAGTGACTGTATCAATTTAGATTCCCACCAACAGTGCAAGAGTGTTCCCTTTCTCCACACCCTCTCCAGCATTTATTGTTTCTAGCTTATCTGATGCTGGTCATTCTGAGAGGTGTGAGATGATATCTCCTCGTAGTTTTGATTTCCTTTCCATAACGATTAGTGATGGGGAGCATTCTTTCATGTGTTTGTGGGCAATCTGTCTATCTTCTGTGGGGAAATGTCTCTTTAGGTCTTCAGCCCACTATTGGATTGCGTTTTTTTTATTTTTGATATTGAGCTGCATGAGCTGCTTGTAAATTTTGGAGATGAATCCTTTGTCTGTTGCTTCCTTTGCAAATATGTTCTTCCATTTTAAGGATGGTCTTTTCGTCTTGCGTATGGTTGCGTTGGCTGTGCAAATCTTTGAAGTTGCATTAGGTCCCGGTTGTTTATTTTTGTCTTTATTTCCATTTCTCTAGGAGGTGGTCAAAAAGGATCTTGCTGTAATTTCTGTCATAGAGTGTTCTGCTGATGTTTTCCCCTAAGAGTTCGCTAGTGCCTGTCCTTACATTTAGGTGTTTAATCCATTTTGTGTTTATTTTTGAGTATGGGGTTAGGGAGTGTTCTCATTTCATACTTTTCCAGGTACCTGTCCAGTTTTCCCAGCACCACTTATTGAAGAGGCTGTCTTTTCCCCACTCTATATTCTTCCTTCTTTACCAAACAGAAGGTGACCATAAGTGCGTGTGTTTATCTCTGGGCATTCTATCCTGTGCCTTGGATCTATATTTCTGTTTCTGTGCCAGTACCATAATGTCTTGATTACTGTAGCTTTGCAGTGTCGTCTGAAGTCAGGGAGCCTGATTCCTCCAGCTCCATTTTTCACTTTCAAGAATGCTTTGGCTATTCGGGGTCTTATGTGTTCCCATACAAATGGTGACATTTTTGATTCTAGATCTGTGAAAAATGCCAGTGGTAGTTTGATAGGGATTGCATTAAATCGGTAGCTTGCTTTGGGTAGTAGAGTCATTTTCACAATGTTGATTCTTCCTATCCAAGAATGTGACATATCTCTCCATGTGTTTGTATCACCTTTAATTTCTTTCATCAGCGTCTTATAATTTTCTGCATCCAGGTCTTTTGTCTCCTTAGGTAGGCTGAGCCCTAGATATGTTATGCTTTTTGTTGTAATGGTAAAGAGGAGGGTTTTCTACATTCACTTTCAGAAGTGTCATCATTAGTATATACGAATGGCAGCGATTTCAGTACACTAATTTTGTATCATGCTCCTTTACCAAATTCATTGATTACCTCTCGTATGTTCTTGGTAGCCTCTTTAGTAATCCGTATATATAGTATCATGTCACCGGCAAACAGTGACAGCTTTACTTCTTCTTTCCAGCATTGTGTTTTGAATGCCAACAGGTTGTCTGCCTTCTGGGTATAACAGCTAGAGATGCTATTTAAATAAGAGTTGGCATTTAGAGTTGTTGCCAGAAGGAGTTTTAGGATGGGATTCCATGAAGTGAATGCATTTCTCGTGAAAAAAAGAACATGAAATTTGGGAGACTACAGGAATCTGTGTTTTGGACGGAATTTTCTTCCTTCAGTACAAACACGTTGCAAATAGAATCCACAGTCTCTGGAGACAGGGTGTTTAGTACTGTAATGAAGTTAAAATGAGGCCATCAGGTTTTGCCCTAATTCAGTACGATTGGTGTCCTTGGATTGTAGAAGGCTATGTTTGTCTTGTTACTCTCTCTGTATATATCAATGGGCTAATTTCTGTTAGGTCATGTAATCTGTGGTCCTTGCTTCTGGCAGCCCTAGCAATAAATGCACCCTTCATAACGAAGGATGAGGCATTATCTTTTGATCATTCTAAAAGTCCTTAACAGAAAAGACAGCCCTTTCAAGGAAAAAAGGGATCTGCATGACTAGCTGTTTCCAGAGTCTCCAGTGTGTCAGACTTCCCTGAATATTTTAGACTTCCCAGCACTCACAATACTTAAGACAATTCAATGAAATCTCTCAATCTCAATCTCTCTCTCAATCTCTCGTGCTCTCTTCCCTCCTCTCCAACCCACCTCAGGCAGCTAATGGGTTCTGTTCCTCTGTAGAACCCAGACTAAAACACTTGTGTTATATCCAGGGGTGGAACTATGGGATCATAAGGTAACTGCCTTTGTACGTTTTGAAGACAAGATAAGAGATTTTTCAAAGTGTTTGCTATATTTTACATTCCACCAGCAAAGTATTAGACTTCCATTTCTTCCATATTCTTTGTATTTTTTTAGTTTTTTAACTTTAATTTGATTTTAATTTTTATTTTCTTGAATCGGTCATCAATTTTATACACATCAGTGTATACATATCAATCCCTTTGCCCAATTGAGCACACCACCATCACCGCCCCACTGCTGTTTTCCTCCCTTGGTGTGCATACTTTTGTTCACTCCATCTGTGTCTCAACATCTGCCCTGCAAACCGGTTCATATGTACCATTTCTCTAGGTTCCACATACATGTGTGAATGGACGATATTTGTTTTTCACTTTCTGACTGACTTCACTCTGTATGACAGTCTCTAAATCCATCCACGTCTCCACAAATGACTCAATTTCATTCCTTTTCATGCCTGAGGAATATTCCAATGTCTATATGTACCACAACTTCCTTATCCATTGGCCTGTCGATGGACATTTAGGTTGCTTCCATGACCGGGGTGTTGTAAATACTGCTGCAGTGAACATTGGGGTGCATGTGTCTTTTGGAAGTACGCTGTTCTCTGGGTTTATGCCCAGCAGTGGGATTGCTGGCTCCTATGGTAGTTGTATTCTTCGTTTCTTAAGGAACCTCCATACTGTTCTCCATAGTGACTGTATCAATTTAGATTCCCACCAACAGTGCAAGAGTGTTCCCTTTCTCCACACCCTCTCCAGCATTTATTGTTTCTAGCTTATCTGATGCTGGTCATTCTGAGAGGTGTGAGATGATATCTCCTCGTAGTTTTGATTTCCTTTCCGTAACGATTAGTGATGGGGAGCATTCTTTCATGTGTTTGTGGGCAATCTGTCTATCTTCTGTGGGGAAATGTCTCTTTAGGTCTTCAGCCCACTATTGGATTGCGTTATTTTTATTTTTGATATTGAGCTGCATGAGCTGCTTGTAAATTTTGGAGATGAATCCTTTGTCTGTTGCTTCCTTTGCAAATATGTTCTTCCATTTTAAGGGTGGTCTTTTCGTCTTGCGTATGGTTGCGTTGGCTGTGCAAATCTTTGAAGTTGCATTAGGTCCCGGTTGTTTATTTTTGTCTTTATTTCCATTTCTCTAGGAGGTGGTCAAAAAGGATCTTGCTGTAATTTCTGTCATAGAGTGTTCTGCTGATGTTTTCCCCTAAGAGTTCGCTAGTGCCTGTCCTTACATTTAGGTGTTTAATCCATTTTGTGTTTATTTTTGAGTATGGGGTTAGGGAGTGTTCTCATTTCATACTTTTCCAGGTACCTGTCCAGTTTTCCCAGCACCACTTATTGAAGAGGCTGTCTTTTCCCCACTCTATATTCTTCCTTCTTTACCAAACAGAAGGTGACCATAAGTGCGTGTGTTTATCTCTGGGCATTCTATCCTGTGCCTTGGATCTATATTTCTGTTTCTGTGCCAGTACCATAATGTCTTGATTACTGTAGCTTTGCAGTGTCGTCTGAAGTCAGGGAGCCTGATTCCTCCAGCTCCATTTTTCACTTTCAAGAATGCTTTGGCTATTCGGGGTCTTATGTGTTCCCATACAAATGGTGACATTTTTGATTCTAGATCTGTGAAAAATGCCAGTGGTAGTTTGATAGGGATTGCATTAAATCGGTAGCTTGCTTTGGGTAGTAGAGTCATTTTCACAATGTTGATTCTTCCTATCCAAGAATGTGACATATCTCTCCATGTGTTTGTATCACCTTTAATTTCTTTCATCAGCGTCTTATAATTTTCTGCATCCAGGTCTTTTGTCTCCTTAGGTAGGCTGAGCCCTAGATATGTTATGCTTTTTGTTGTAATGGTAAAGACGAGGGTTTTCTACATTCACTTTCAGAAGTGTCATCATTAGTATATACGAATGGCAGCGATTTCAGTACACTAATTTTGTATCATGCTCCTTTACCAAATTCATTGATTACCTCTCGTATGTTCTTGGTAGCCTCTTTAGTAATCCGTATATATAGTATCATGTCACCGGCAAACAGTGACAGCTTTACTTCTTCTTTCCAGCATTGTGTTTTGAATGCCAACAGGTTGTCTGCCTTCTGGGTATAACAGCTAGAGATGCTATTTAAATAAGAGTTGGCATTTAGAGTTGTTGCCAGAAGGAGTTTTAGGATGGGATTCCATGAAGTGAATGCATTTCTCGTGAAAAAAAGAACATGAAATTTGGGAGACTACAGGAATCTGTGTTTTGGACGGAATTTTCTTCCTTCAGTACAAACACGTTGCAAATAGAATCCACAGTCTCTGGAGACAGGGTGTTTAGTACTGTAATGAAGTTAAAATGAGGCCATCAGGTTTTGCCCTAATTCAGTACGATTGGTGTCCTTGGATTGTAGAAGGCTATGTTTGTCTTGTTACTCTCTCTGTATATATCAATGGGCTAATTTCTGTTAGGTCATGTAATCTGTGGTCCTTGCTTCTGGCAGCCCTAGCAATAAATGCACCCTTCATAACGAAGGATGAGGCATTATCTTTTGATCATTCTAAAAGTCCTTAACAGAAAAGACAGCCCTTTCAAGGAAAAAAGGGATCTGCATGACTAGCTGTTTCCAGAGTCTCCAGTGTGTCAGACTTCCCTGAATATTTTAGACTTCCCAGCACTCACAATACTTAAGACAATTCAATGAAATCTCTCAATCTCAATCTCTCTCTCAATCTCTCGTGCTCTCTTCCCTCCTCTCCAACCCACCTCAGGCAGCTAATGGGTTCTGTTCCTCTGTAGAACCCAGACTAAAACACTTGTGTTATATCCAGGGGTGGAACTATGGGATCATAAGGTAACTGCCTTTGTACGTTTTGAAGACAAGATAAGAGATTTTTCAAAGTGTTTGCTATATTTTACATTCCACCAGCAAAGTATTAGACTTCCATTTCTTCCATATTCTTTGTATTTTTTTAGTTTTTTAACTTTAATTTGATTTTAATTTTTATTTTCTTGAATCGGTCATCAATTTTATACACATCAGTGTATACATATCAATCCCTTTGCCCAATTGAGCACACCACCATCACCGCCCCACTGCTGTTTTCCTCCCTTGGTGTGCATACTTTTGTTCACTCCATCTGTGTCTCAACATCTGCCCTGCAAACCGGTTCATATGTACCATTTCTCTAGGTTCCACATACATGTGTGAATGGACGATATTTGTTTTTCACTTTCTGACTGACTTCACTCTGTATGACAGTCTCTAAATCCATCCACGTCTCCACAAATGACTCAATTTCATTCCTTTTCATGCCTGAGGAATATTCCAATGTCTATATGTACCACAACTTCCTTATCCATTGGCCTGTCGATGGACATTTAGGTTGCTTCCATGACCGGGGTGTTGTAAATACTGCTGCAGTGAACATTGGGGTGCATGTGTCTTTTGGAAGTACGCTGTTCTCTGGGTTTATGCCCAGCAGTGGGATTGCTGGCTCCTATGGTAGTTGTATTCTTCGTTTCTTAAGGAACCTCCATACTGTTCTCCATAGTGACTGTATCAATTTAGATTCCCACCAACAGTGCAAGAGTGTTCCCTTTCTCCACACCCTCTCCAGCATTTATTGTTTCTAGCTTATCTGATGCTGGTCATTCTGAGAGGTGTGAGATGATATCTCCTCGTAGTTTTGATTTCCTTTCCGTAACGATTAGTGATGGGGAGCATTCTTTCATGTGTTTGTGGGCAATCTGTCTATCTTCTGTGGGGAAATGTCTCTTTAGGTCTTCAGCCCACTATTGGATTGCGTTATTTTTATTTTTGATATTGAGCTGCATGAGCTGCTTGTAAATTTTGGAGATGAATCCTTTGTCTGTTGCTTCCTTTGCAAATATGTTCTTCCATTTTAAGGGTGGTCTTTTCGTCTTGCGTATGGTTGCGTTGGCTGTGCAAATCTTTGAAGTTGCATTAGGTCCCGGTTGTTTATTTTTGTCTTTATTTCCATTTCTCTAGGAGGTGGTCAAAAAGGATCTTGCTGTAATTTCTGTCATAGAGTGTTCTGCTGATGTTTTCCCCTAAGAGTTCGCTAGTGCCTGTCCTTACATTTAGGTGTTTAATCCATTTTGTGTTTATTTTTGAGTATGGGGTTAGGGAGTGTTCTCATTTCATACTTTTCCAGGTACCTGTCCAGTTTTCCCAGCACCACTTATTGAAGAGGCTGTCTTTTCCCCACTCTATATTCTTCCTTCTTTACCAAACAGAAGGTGACCATAAGTGCGTGTGTTTATCTCTGGGCATTCTATCCTGTGCCTTGGATCTATATTTCTGTTTCTGTGCCAGTACCATAATGTCTTGATTACTGTAGCTTTGCAGTGTCGTCTGAAGTCAGGGAGCCTGATTCCTCCAGCTCCATTTTTCACTTTCAAGAATGCTTTGGCTATTCGGGGTCTTATGTGTTCCCATACAAATGGTGACATTTTTGATTCTAGATCTGTGAAAAATGCCAGTGGTAGTTTGATAGGGATTGCATTAAATCGGTAGCTTGCTTTGGGTAGTAGAGTCATTTTCACAATGTTGATTCTTCCTATCCAAGAATGTGACATATCTCTCCATGTGTTTGTATCACCTTTAATTTCTTTCATCAGCGTCTTATAATTTTCTGCATCCAGGTCTTTTGTCTCCTTAGGTAGGCTGAGCCCTAGATATGTTATGCTTTTTGTTGTAATGGTAAAGAGGAGGGTTTTCTACATTCACTTTCAGAAGTTTCATCATTAGTATATACGAATGGCAGCGATTTCAGTACACTAATTTTGTATCATGCTCCTTTACCAAATTCATTGATTACCTCTCGTATGTTCTTGGTAGCCTCTTTAGTAATCCGTATATATAGTATCATGTCACCGGCAAACAGTGACAGCTTTACTTCTTCTTTCCAGCATTGTGTTTTGAATGCCAACAGGTTGTCTGCCTTCTGGGTATAACAGCTAGAGATGCTATTTAAATAAGAGTTGGCATTTAGAGTTGTTGCCAGAAGGAGTTTTAGGATGGGATTCCATGAAGTGAATGCATTTCTCGTGAAAAAAAGAACATGAAATTTGGGAGACTACAGGAATCTGTGTTTTGGACGGAATTTTCTTCCTTCAGTACAAACACGTTGCAAATAGAATCCACAGTCTCTGGAGACAGGGTGTTTAGTACTGTAATGAAGTTAAAATGAGGCCATCAGGTTTTGCCCTAATTCAGTACGATTGGTGTCCTTGGATTGTAGAAGGCTATGTTTGTCTTGTTACTCTCTCTGTATATATCAATGGGCTAATTTCTGTTAGGTCATGTAATCTGTGGTCCTTGCTTCTGGCAGCCCTAGCAATAAATGCACCCTTCATAACGAAGGATGAGGCATTATCTTTTGATCATTCTAAAAGTCCTTAACAGAAAAGACAGCCCTTTCAAGGAAAAAAGGGATCTGCATGACTAGCTGTTTCCAGAGTCTCCAGTGTGTCAGACTTCCCTGAATATTTTAGACTTCCCAGCACTCACAATACTTAAGACAATTCAATGAAATCTCTCAATCTCAATCTCTCTCTCAATCTCTCGTGCTCTCTTCCCTCCTCTCCAACCCACCTCAGGCAGCTAATGGGTTCTGTTCCTCTGTAGAACCCAGACTAAAACACTTGTGTTATATCCAGGGGTGGAACTATGGGATCATAAGGTAACTGCCTTTGTACGTTTTGAAGACAAGATAAGAGATTTTTCAAAGTGTTTGCTATATTTTACATTCCACCAGCAAAGTATTAGACTTCCATTTCTTCCATATTCTTTGTATTTTTTTAGTTTTTTAACTTTAATTTGATTTTAATTTTTATTTTCTTGAATCGGTCATCAATTTTATACACATCAGTGTATACATATCAATCCCTTTGCCCAATTGAGCACACCACCATCACCGCCCCACTGCTGTTTTCCTCCCTTGGTGTGCATACTTTTGTTCACTCCATCTGTGTCTCAACATCTGCCCTGCAAACCGGTTCATATGTACCATTTCTCTAGGTTCCACATACATGTGTGAATGGACGATATTTGTTTTTCACTTTCTGACTGACTTCACTCTGTATGACAGTCTCTAAATCCATCCACGTCTCCACAAATGACTCAATTTCATTCCTTTTCATGCCTGAGGAATATTCCAATGTCTATATGTACCACAACTTCCTTATCCATTGGCCTGTCGATGGACATTTAGGTTGCTTCCATGACCGGGGTGTTGTAAATACTGCTGCAGTGAACATTGGGGTGCATGTGTCTTTTGGAAGTACGCTGTTCTCTGGGTTTATGCCCAGCAGTGGGATTGCTGGCTCCTATGGTAGTTGTATTCTTCGTTTCTTAAGGAACCTCCATACTGTTCTCCATAGTGACTGTATCAATTTAGATTCCCACCAACAGTGCAAGAGTGTTCCCTTTCTCCACACCCTCTCCAGCATTTATTGTTTCTAGCTTATCTGATGCTGGTCATTCTGAGAGGTGTGAGATGATATCTCCTCGTAGTTTTGATTTCCTTTCCGTAACGATTAGTGATGGGGAGCATTCTTTCATGTGTTTGTGGGCAATCTGTCTATCTTCTGTGGGGAAATGTCTCTTTAGGTCTTCAGCCCACTATTGGATTGCGTTATTTTTATTTTTGATATTGAGCTGCATGAGCTGCTTGTAAATTTTGGAGATGAATCCTTTGTCTGTTGCTTCCTTTGCAAATATGTTCTTCCATTTTAAGGGTGGTCTTTTCGTCTTGCGTATGGTTGCGTTGGCTGTGCAAATCTTTGAAGTTGCATTAGGTCCCGGTTGTTTATTTTTGTCTTTTTTTCCATTTCTCTAGGAGGTGGTCAAAAAGGATCTTGCTGTAATTTCTGTCATAGAGTGTTCTGCTGATGTTTTCCCCTAAGAGTTCGCTAGTGCCTGTCCTTACATTTAGGTGTTTAATCCATTTTGTGTTTATTTTTGAGTATGGGGTTAGGGAGTGTTCTCATTTCATACTTTTCCAGGTACCTGTCCAGTTTTCCCAGCACCACTTATTGAAGAGGCTGTCTTTTCCCCACTCTATATTCTTCCTTCTTTACCAAACAGAAGGTGACCATAAGTGCGTGTGTTTATCTCTGGGCATTCTATCCTGTGCCTTGGATCTATATTTCTGTTTCTGTGCCAGTACCATAATGTCTTGATTACTGTAGCTTTGCAGTGTCGTCTGAAGTCAGGGAGCCTGATTCCTCCAGCTCCATTTTTCACTTTCAAGAATGCTTTGGCTATTCGGGGTCTTATGTGTTCCCATACAAATGGTGACATTTTTGATTCTAGATCTGTGAAAAATGCCAGTGGTAGTTTGATAGGGATTGCATTAAATCGGTAGCTTGCTTTGGGTAGTAGAGTCATTTTCACAATGTTGATTCTTCCTATCCAAGAATGTGACATATCTCTCCATGTGTTTGTATCACGTTTAATTTCTTTCATCAGCGTCTTATAATTTTCTGCATCCAGGTCTTTTGTCTCCTTAGGTAGGCTGAGCCCTAGATATGTTATGCTTTTTGTTGTAATGGTAAAGAGGAGGGTTTTCTACATTCACTTTCAGAAGTTTCATCATTAGTATATACGAATGGCAGCGATTTCAGTACACTAATTTTGTATCATGCTCCTTTACCAAATTCATTGATTACCTCTCGTATGTTCTTGGTAGCCTCTTTAGTAATCCGTATATATAGTATCATGTCACCGGCAAACAGTGACAGCTTTACTTCTTCTTTCCAGCATTGTGTTTTGAATGCCAACAGGTTGTCTGCCTTCTGGGTATAACAGCTAGAGATGCTATTTAAATAAGAGTTGGCATTTAGAGTTGTTGCCAGAAGGAGTTTTAGGATGGGATTCCATGAAGTGAATGCATTTCTCGTGAAAAAAAGAACATGAAATTTGGGAGACTACAGGAATCTGTGTTTTGGACGGAATTTTCTTCCTTCAGTACAAACACGTTGCAAATAGAATCCACAGTCTCTGGAGACAGGGTGTTTAGTACTGTAATGAAGTTAAAATGAGGCCATCAGGTTTTGCCCTAATTCAGTACGATTGGTGTCCTTGGATTGTAGAAGGCTATGTTTGTCTTGTTACTCTCTCTGTATATATCAATGGGCTAATTTCTGTTAGGTCATGTAATCTGTGGTCCTTGCTTCTGGCAGCCCTAGCAATAAATGCACCCTTCATAACGAAGGATGAGGCATTATCTTTTGATCATTCTAAAAGTCCTTAACAGAAAAGACAGCCCTTTCAAGGAAAAAAGGGATCTGCATGACTAGCTGTTTCCAGAGTCTCCAGTGTGTCAGACTTCCCTGAATATTTTAGACTTCCCAGCACTCACAATACTTAAGACAATTCAATGAAATCTCTCAATCTCAATCTCTCTCTCAATCTCTCGTGCTCTCTTCCCTCCTCTCCAACCCACCTCAGGCAGCTAATGGGTTCTGTTCCTCTGTAGAACCCAGACTAAAACACTTGTGTTATATCCAGGGGTGGAACTATGGGATCATAAGGTAACTGCCTTTGTACGTTTTGAAGACAAGATAAGAGATTTTTCAAAGTGTTTGCTATATTTTACATTCCACCAGCAAAGTATTAGACTTCCATTTCTTCCATATTCTTTGTATTTTTTTAGTTTTTTAACTTTAATTTGATTTTAATTTTTATTTTCTTGAATCGGTCATCAATTTTATACACATCAGTGTATACATATCAATCCCTTTGCCCAATTGAGCACACCACCATCACCGCCCCACTGCTGTTTTCCTCCCTTGGTGTGCATACTTTTGTTCACTCCATCTGTGTCTCAACATCTGCCCTGCAAACCGGTTCATATGTACCATTTCTCTAGGTTCCACATACATGTGTGAATGGACGATATTTGTTTTTCACTTTCTGACTGACTTCACTCTGTATGACAGTCTCTAAATCCATCCACGTCTCCACAAATGACTCAATTTCATTCCTTTTCATGCCTGAGGAATATTCCAATGTCTATATGTACCACAACTTCCTTATCCATTGGCCTGTCGATGGACATTTAGGTTGCTTCCATGACCGGGGTGTTGTAAATACTGCTGCAGTGAACATTGGGGTGCATGTGTCTTTTGGAAGTACGCTGTTCTCTGGGTTTATGCCCAGCAGTGGGATTGCTGGCTCCTATGGTAGTTGTATTCTTCGTTTCTTAAGGAACCTCCATACTGTTCTCCATAGTGACTGTATCAATTTAGATTCCCACCAACAGTGCAAGAGTGTTCCCTTTCTCCACACCCTCTCCAGCATTTATTGTTTCTAGCTTATCTGATGCTGGTCATTCTGAGAGGTGTGAGATGATATCTCCTCGTAGTTTTGATTTCCTTTCCGTAACGATTAGTGATGGGGAGCATTCTTTCATGTGTTTGTGGGCAATCTGTCTATCTTCTGTGGGGAAATGTCTCTTTAGGTCTTCAGCCCACTATTGGATTGCGTTATTTTTATTTTTGATATTGAGCTGCATGAGCTGCTTGTAAATTTTGGAGATGAATCCTTTGTCTGTTGCTTCCTTTGCAAATATGTTCTTCCATTTTAAGGGTGGTCTTTTCGTCTTGCGTATGGTTGCGTTGGCTGTGCAAATCTTTGAAGTTGCATTAGGTCCCGGTTGTTTATTTTTGTCTTTTTTTCCATTTCTCTAGGAGGTGGTCAAAAAGGATCTTGCTGTAATTTCTGTCATAGAGTGTTCTGCTGATGTTTTCCCCTAAGAGTTCGCTAGTGCCTGTCCTTACATTTAGGTGTTTAATCCATTTTGTGTTTATTTTTGAGTATGGGGTTAGGGAGTGTTCTCATTTCATACTTTTCCAGGTACCTGTCCAGTTTTCCCAGCACCACTTACTGAAGAGGCTGTCTTTTCCCCACTCTATATTCTTCCTTCTTTACCAAACAGAAGGTGACCATAAGTGCGTGTGTTTATCTCTGGGCATTCTATCCTGTGCCTTGGATCTATATTTCTGTTTCTGTGCCAGTACCATAATGTCTTGATTACTGTAGCTTTGCAGTGTCGTCTGAAGTCAGGGAGCCTGATTCCTCCAGCTCCATTTTTCACTTTCAAGAATGCTTTGGCTATTCGGGGTCTTATGTGTTCCCATACAAATGGTGACATTTTTGATTCTAGATCTGTGAAAAATGCCAGTGGTAGTTTGATAGGGATTGCATTAAATCGGTAGCTTGCTTTGGGTAGTAGAGTCATTTTCACAATGTTGATTCTTCCTATCCAAGAATGTGACATATCTCTCCATGTGTTTGTATCACCTTTAATTTCTTTCATCAGCGTCTTATAATTTTCTGCATCCAGGTCTTTTGTCTCCTTAGGTAGGCTGAGCCCTAGATATGTTATGCTTTTTGTTGTAATGGTAAAGAGGAGGGTTTTCTACATTCACTTTCAGAAGTTTCATCATTAGTATATACGAATGGCAGCGATTTCAGTACACTAATTTTGTATCATGCTCCTTTACCAAATTCATTGATTACCTCTCGTATGTTCTTGGTAGCCTCTTTAGTAATCCGTATATATAGTATCATGTCACCGGCAAACAGTGACAGCTTTACTTCTTCTTTCCAGCATTGTGTTTTGAATGCCAACAGGTTGTCTGCCTTCTGGGTATAACAGCTAGAGATGCTATTTAAATAAGAGTTGGCATTTAGAGTTGTTGCCAGAAGGAGTTTTAGGATGGGATTCCATGAAGTGAATGCATTTCTCGTGAAAAAAAGAACATGAAATTTGGGAGACTACAGGAATCTGTGTTTTGGACGGAATTTTCTTCCTTCAGTACAAACACGTTGCAAATAGAATCCACAGTCTCTGGAGACAGGGTGTTTAGTACTGTAATGAAGTTAAAATGAGGCCATCAGGTTTTGCCCTAATTCAGTACGATTGGTGTCCTTGGATTGTAGAAGGCTATGTTTGTCTTGTTACTCTCTCTGTATATATCAATGGGCTAATTTCTGTTAGGTCATGTAATCTGTGGTCCTTGCTTCTGGCAGCCCTAGCAATAAATGCACCCTTCATAACGAAGGATGAGGCATTATCTTTTGATCATTCTAAAAGTCCTTAACAGAAAAGACAGCCCTTTCAAGGAAAAAAGGGATCTGCATGACTAGCTGTTTCCAGAGTCTCCAGTGTGTCAGACTTCCCTGAATATTTTAGACTTCCCAGCACTCACAATACTTAAGACAATTCAATGAAATCTCTCAATCTCAATCTCTCTCTCAATCTCTCGTGCTCTCTTCCCTCCTCTCCAACCCACCTCAGGCAGCTAATGGGTTCTGTTCCTCTGTAGAACCCAGACTAAAACACTTGTGTTATATCCAGGGGTGGAACTATGGGATCATAAGGTAACTGCCTTTGTACGTTTTGAAGACAAGATAAGAGATTTTTCAAAGTGTTTGCTATATTTTACATTCCACCAGCAAAGTATTAGACTTCCATTTCTTCCATATTCTTTGTATTTTTTTAGTTTTTTAACTTTAATTTGATTTTAATTTTTATTTTCTTGAATCGGTCATCAATTTTATACACATCAGTGTATACATATCAATCCCTTTGCCCAATTGAGCACACCACCATCACCGCCCCACTGCTGTTTTCCTCCCTTGGTGTGCATACTTTTGTTCACTCCATCTGTGTCTCAACATCTGCCCTGCAAACCGGTTCATATGTACCATTTCTCTAGGTTCCACATACATGTGTGAATGGACGATATTTGTTTTTCACTTTCTGACTGACTTCACTCTGTATGACAGTCTCTAAATCCATCCACGTCTCCACAAATGACTCAATTTCATTCCTTTTCATGCCTGAGGAATATTCCAATGTCTATATGTACCACAACTTCCTTATCCATTGGCCTGTCGATGGACATTTAGGTTGCTTCCATGACCGGGGTGTTGTAAATACTGCTGCAGTGAACATTGGGGTGCATGTGTCTTTTGGAAGTACGCTGTTCTCTGGGTTTATGCCCAGCAGTGGGATTGCTGGCTCCTATGGTAGTTGTATTCTTCGTTTCTTAAGGAACCTCCATACTGTTCTCCATAGTGACTGTATCAATTTAGATTCCCACCAACAGTGCAAGAGTGTTCCCTTTCTCCACACCCTCTCCAGCATTTATTGTTTCTAGCTTATCTGATGCTGGTCATTCTGAGAGGTGTGAGATGATATCTCCTCGTAGTTTTGATTTCCTTTCCGTAACGATTAGTGATGGGGAGCATTCTTTCATGTGTTTGTGGGCAATCTGTCTATCTTCTGTGGGGAAATGTCTCTTTAGGTCTTCAGCCCACTATTGGATTGCGTTATTTTTATTTTTGATATTGAGCTGCATGAGCTGCTTGTAAATTTTGGAGATGAATCCTTTGTCTGTTGCTTCCTTTGCAAATATGTTCTTCCATTTTAAGGGTGGTCTTTTCGTCTTGCGTATGGTTGCGTTGGCTGTGCAAATCTTTGAAGTTGCATTAGGTCCCGGTTGTTTATTTTTGTCTTTTTTTCCATTTCTCTAGGAGGTGGTCAAAAAGGATCTTGCTGTAATTTCTGTCATAGAGTGTTCTGCTGATGTTTTCCCCTAAGAGTTCGCTAGTGCCTGTCCTTACATTTAGGTGTTTAATCCATTTTGTGTTTATTTTTGAGTATGGGGTTAGGGAGTGTTCTCATTTCATACTTTTCCAGGTACCTGTCCAGTTTTCCCAGCACCACTTACTGAAGAGGCTGTCTTTTCCCCACTCTATATTCTTCCTTCTTTACCAAACAGAAGGTGACCATAAGTGCGTGTGTTTATCTCTGGGCATTCTATCCTGTGCCTTGGATCTATATTTCTGTTTCTGTGCCAGTACCATAATGTCTTGATTACTGTAGCTTTGCAGTGTCGTCTGAAGTCAGGGAGCCTGATTCCTCCAGCTCCATTTTTCACTTTCAAGAATGCTTTGGCTATTCGGGGTCTTATGTGTTCCCATACAAATGGTGACATTTTTGATTCTAGATCTGTGAAAAATGCCAGTGGTAGTTTGATAGGGATTGCATTAAATCGGTAGCTTGCTTTGGGTAGTAGAGTCATTTTCACAATGTTGATTCTTCCTATCCAAGAATGTGACATATCTCTCCATGTGTTTGTATCACCTTTAATTTCTTTCATCAGCGTCTTATAATTTTCTGCATCCAGGTCTTTTGTCTCCTTAGGTAGGCTGAGCCCTAGATATGTTATGCTTTTTGTTGTAATGGTAAAGAGGAGGGTTTTCTACATTCACTTTCAGAAGTTTCATCATTAGTATATACGAATGGCAGCGATTTCAGTACACTAATTTTGTATCATGCTCCTTTACCAAATTCATTGATTACCTCTCGTATGTTCTTGGTAGCCTCTTTAGTAATCCGTATATATAGTATCATGTCACCGGCAAACAGTGACAGCTTTACTTCTTCTTTCCAGCATTGTGTTTTGAATGCAAACAGGTTGTCTGCCTTCTGGGTATAACAGCTAGAGATGCTATTTAAATAAGAGTTGGCATTTAGAGTTGTTGCCAGAAGGAGTTTTAGGATGGGATTCCATGAAGTGAATGCATTTCTCGTGAAAAAAAGAACATGAAATTTGGGAGACTACAGGAATCTGTGTTTTGGACGGAATTTTCTTCCTTCAGTACAAACACGTTGCAAATAGAATCCACAGTCTCTGGAGACAGGGTGTTTAGTACTGTAATGAAGTTAAAATGAGGCCATCAGGTTTTGCCCTAATTCAGTACGATTGGTGTCCTTGGATTGTAGATGGCTATGTTTGTCTTGTTACTCTCTCTGTATATATCAATGGGCTAATTTCTGTTAGGTCATGTAATCTGTGGTCCTTGCTTCTGGCAGCCCTAGCAATAAATGCACCCTTCATAACGAAGGATGAGGCATTATCTTTTGATCATTCTAAAAGTCCATAACAGAAAAGACAGCCCTTTCAAGGAAAAAAGGGATCTGCATGACTAGCTGTTTCCAGAGTCTCCAGTGTGTCAGACTTCCCTGAATATTTTAGACTTCCCAGCACTCACAATACTTAAGACAATTCAATGAAATCTCTCAATCTCAATCTCTCTCTCAATCTCTCGTGCTCTCTTCCCTCCTCTCCAACCCACCTCAGGCAGCTAATGGGTTCTGTTCCTCTGTAGAACCCAGACTAAAACACTTGTGTTATATCCAGGGGTGGAACTATGGGATCATAAGGTAACTGCCTTTGTACGTTTTGAAGACAAGATAAGAGATTTTTCAAAGTGTTTGCTATATTTTACATTCCACCAGCAAAGTATTAGACTTCCATTTCTTCCATATTCTTTGTATTTTTTTAGTTTTTTAACTTTAATTTGATTTTAATTTTTATTTTCTTGAATCGGTCATCAATTTTATACACATCAGTGTATACATATCAATCCCTTTGCCCAATTGAGCACACCACCATCACCGCCCCACTGCTGTTTTCCTCCCTTGGTGTGCATACTTTTGTTCACTCCATCTGTGTCTCAACATCTGCCCTGCAAACCGGTTCATATGTACCATTTCTCTAGGTTCCACATACATGTGTGAATGGACGATATTTGTTTTTCACTTTCTGACTGACTTCACTCTGTATGACAGTCTCTAAATCCATCCACGTCTCCACAAATGACTCAATTTCATTCCTTTTCATGCCTGAGGAATATTCCAATGACTATATGTACCACAACTTCCTTATCCATTGGCCTGTCGATGGACATTTAGGTTGCTTCCATGACCGGGGTGTTGTAAATACTGCTGCAGTGAACATTGGGGTGCATGTGTCTTTTGGAAGTACGCTGTTCTCTGGGTTTATGCCCAGCAGTGGGATTGCTGGCTCCTATGGTAGTTGTATTCTTCGTTTCTTAAGGAACCTCCATACTGTTCTCCATAGTGACTGTATCAATTTAGATTCCCACCAACAGTGCAAGAGTGTTCCCTTTCTCCACACCCTCTCCAGCATTTATTGTTTCTAGCTTATCTGATGCTGGTCATTCTGAGAGGTGTGAGATGATATCTCCTCGTAGTTTTGATTTCCTTTCCGTAACGATTAGTGATGGGGAGCATTCTTTCATGTGTTTGTGGGCAATCTGTCTATCTTCTGTGGGGAAATGTCTCTTTAGGTCTTCAGCCCACTATTGGATTGCGTTATTTTTATTTTTGATATTGAGCTGCATGAGCTGCTTGTAAATTTTGGAGATGAATCCTTTGTCTGTTGCTTCCTTTGCAAATATGTTCTTCCATTTTAAGGGTGGTCTTTTCGTCTTGCGTATGGTTGCGTTGGCTGTGCAAATCTTTGAAGTTGCATTAGGTCCCGGTTGTTTATTTTTGTCTTTTTTTCCATTTCTCTAGGAGGTGGTCAAAAAGGATCTTGCTGTAATTTCTGTCATAGAGTGTTCTGCTGATGTTTTCCCCTAAGAGTTCGCTAGTGCCTGTCCTTACATTTAGGTGTTTAATCCATTTTGTGTTTATTTTTGAGTATGGGGTTAGGGAGTGTTCTCATTTCATACTTTTCCAGGTACCTGTCCAGTTTTCCCAGCACCACTTACTGAAGAGGCTGTCTTTTCCCCACTCTATATTCTTCCTTCTTTACCAAACAGAAGGTGACCATAAGTGCGTGTGTTTATCTCTGGGCATTCTATCCTGTGCCTTGGATCTATATTTCTGTTTCTGTGCCAGTACCATAATGTCTTGATTACTGTAGCTTTGCAGTGTCGTCTGAAGTCAGGGAGCCTGATTCCTCCAGCTCCATTTTTCACTTTCAAGAATGCTTTGGCTATTCGGGGTCTTATGTGTTCCCATACAAATGGTGACATTTTTGATTCTAGATCTGTGAAAAATGCCAGTGGTAGTTTGATAGGGATTGCATTAAATCGGTAGCTTGCTTTGGGTAGTAGAGTCATTTTCACAATGTTGATTCTTCCTATCCAAGAATGTGACATATCTCTCCATGTGTTTGTATCACCTTTAATTTCTTTCATCAGCGTCTTATAATTTTCTGCATCCAGGTCTTTTGTCTCCTTAGGTAGGCTGAGCCCTAGATATGTTATGCTTTTTGTTGTAATGGTAAAGAGGAGGGTTTTCTACATTCACTTTCAGAAGTTTCATCATTAGTATATACGAATGGCAGCGATTTCAGTACACTAATTTTGTATCATGCTCCTTTACCAAATTCATTGATTACCTCTCGTATGTTCTTGGTAGCCTCTTTAGTAATCCGTATATATAGTATCATGTCACCGGCAAACAGTGACAGCTTTACTTCTTCTTTCCAGCATTGTGTTTTGAATGCAAACAGGTTGTCTGCCTTCTGGGTATAACAGCTAGAGATGCTATTTAAATAAGAGTTGGCATTTAGAGTTGTTGCCAGAAGGAGTTTTAGGATGGGATTCCATGAAGTGAATGCATTTCTCGTGAAAAAAAGAACATGAAATTTGGGAGACTACAGGAATCTGTGTTTTGGACGGAATTTTCTTCCTTCAGTACAAACACGTTGCAAATAGAATCCACAGTCTCTGGAGACAGGGTGTTTAGTACTGTAATGAAGTTAAAATGAGGCCATCAGGTTTTGCCCTAATTCAGTACGATTGGTGTCCTTGGATTGTAGATGGCTATGTTTGTCTTGTTACTCTCTCTGTATATATCAATGGGCTAATTTCTGTTAGGTCATGTAATCTGTGGTCCTTGCTTCTGGCAGCCCTAGCAATAAATGCACCCTTCATAACGAAGGATGAGGCATTATCTTTTGATCATTCTAAAAGTCCTTAACAGAAAAGACAGCCCTTTCAAGGAAAAAAGGGATCTGCATGACTAGCTGTTTCCAGAGTCTCCAGTGTGTCAGACTTCCCTGAATATTTTAGACTTCCCAGCACTCACAATACTTAAGACAATTCAATGAAATCTCTCAATCTCAATCTCTCTCTCAATCTCTCGTGCTCTCTTCCCTCCTCTCCAACCCACCTCAGGCAGCTAATGGGTTCTGTTCCTCTGTAGAACCCAGACTAAAACACTTGTGTTATATCCAGGGGTGGAACTATGGGATCATAAGGTAACTGCCTTTGTACGTTTTGAAGACAAGATAAGAGATTTTTCAAAGTGTTTGCTATATTTTACATTCCACCAGCAAAGTATTAGACTTCCATTTCTTCCATATTCTTTGTATTTTTTTAGTTTTTTAACTTTAATTTGATTTTAATTTTTATTTTCTTGAATCGGTCATCAATTTTATACACATCAGTGTATACATATCAATCCCTTTGCCCAATTGAGCACACCACCATCACCGCCCCACTGCTGTTTTCCTCCCTTGGTGTGCATACTTTTGTTCACTCCATCTGTGTCTCAACATCTGCCCTGCAAACCGGTTCATATGTACCATTTCTCTAGGTTCCACATACATGTGTGAATGGACGATATTTGTTTTTCACTTTCTGACTGACTTCACTCTGTATGACAGTCTCTAAATCCATCCACGTCTCCACAAATGACTCAATTTCATTCCTTTTCATGCCTGAGGAATATTCCAATGTCTATATGTACCACAACTTCCTTATCCATTGGCCTGTCGATGGACATTTAGGTTGCTTCCATGACCGGGGTGTTGTAAATACTGCTGCAGTGAACATTGGGGTGCATGTGTCTTTTGGAAGTACGCTGTTCTCTGGGTTTATGCCCAGCAGTGGGATTGCTGGCTCCTATGGTAGTTGTATTCTTCGTTTCTTAAGGAACCTCCATACTGTTCTCCATAGTGCCTGTATCAATTTAGATTCCCACCAACAGTGCAAGAGTGTTCCCTTTCTCCACACCCTCTCCAGCATTTATTGTTTCTAGCTTATCTGATGCTGGTCATTCTGAGAGGTGTGAGATGATATCTCCTCGTAGTTTTGATTTCCTTTCCGTAACGATTAGTGATGGGGAGCATTCTTTCATGTGTTTGTGGGCAATCTGTCTATCTTCTGTGGGGAAATGTCTCTTTAGGTCTTCAGCCCACTATTGGATTGCGTTTTTTTTATTTTTGATATTGAGCTGCATGAGCTGCTTGTAAATTTTGGAGATGAATCCTTTGTCTGTTGCTTCCTTTGCAAATATGTTCTTCCATTTTAAGGGTGGTCTTTTCGTCTTGCGTATGGTTGCGTTGGCTGTGCAAATCTTTGAAGTTGCATTAGGTCCCGGTTGTTTATTTTTGTCTTTATTTCCATTTCTCTAGGAGGTGGTCAAAAAGGATCTTGCTGTAATTTCTGTCATAGAGTGTTCTGCTGATGTTTTCCCCTAAGAGTTCGCTAGTGCCTGTCCTTACATTTAGGTGTTTAATCCATTTTGTGTTTATTTTTGAGTATGGGGTTAGGGAGTGTTCTCATTTCATACTTTTCCAGGTACCTGTCCAGTTTTCCCAGCACCACTTACTGAAGAGGCTGTCTTTTCCCCACTCTATATTCTTCCTTCTTTACCAAACAGAAGGTGACCATAAGTGCGTGTGTTTATCTCTGGGCATTCTATCCTGTGCCTTGGATCTATATTTCTGTTTCTGTGCCAGTACCATAATGTCTTGATTACTGTAGCTTTGCAGTGTCGTCTGAAGTCAGGGAGCCTGATTCCTCCAGCTCCATTTTTCACTTTCAAGAATGCTTTGGCTATTCGGGGTCTTATGTGTTCCCATACAAATGGTGACATTTTTGATTCTAGATCTGTGAAAAATGCCAGTGGTAGTTTGATAGGGATTGCATTAAATCGGTAGCTTGCTTTGGGTAGTAGAGTCATTTTCACAATGTTGATTCTTCCTATCCAAGAATGTGACATATCTCTCCATGTGTTTGTATCACCTTTAATTTCTTTCATCAGCGTCTTATAATTTTCTGCATCCAGGTCTTTTGTCTCCTTAGGTAGGCTGAGCCCTAGATATGTTATGCTTTTTGTTGTAATGGTAAAGAGGAGGGATTTCTACATTCACTTTCAGAAGTTTCATCATTAGTATATACGAATGGCAGCGATTTCAGTACACTAATTTTGTATCATGCTCCTTTACCAAATTCATTGATTACCTCTCGTATGTTCTTGGTAGCCTCTTTAGTAATCCGTATATATAGTATCATGTCACCGGCAAACAGTGACAGCTTTACTTCTTCTTTCCAGCATTGTGTTTTGAATGCAAACAGGTTGTCTGCCTTCTGGGTATAACAGCTAGAGATGCTATTTAAATAAGAGTTGGCATTTAGAGTTGTTGCCAGAAGGAGTTTTAGGATGGGATTCCATGAAGTGAATGCATTTCTCGTGAAAAAAAGAACATGAAATTTGGGAGACTGCAGGAATCTGTGTTTTGGACGGAATTTTCTTCCTTCAGTACAAACACGTTGCAAATAGAATCCACAGTCTCTGGAGACAGGGTGTTTAGTACTGTAATGAAGTTAAAATGAGGCCATCAGGTTTTGCCCTAATTCAGTACGATTGGTGTCCTTGGATTGTAGATGGCTATGTTTGTCTTGTTACTCTCTCTGTATATATCAATGGGCTAATTTCTGTTAGGTCATGTAATCTGTGGTCCTTGCTTCTGGCAGCCCTAGCAATAAATGCACCCTTCATAATGAAGGTTGAGGCATTATCTTTTGATCATTCTAAAAGTCCTTAACAGAAAAGACAGCCCTTTCAAGGAAAAAAGGGATCTGCATGACTAGCTGTTTCCAGAGTCTCCAGTGTGTTAGACTTCCCTGAATATTTTAGACTTCCCAGCACTCACAATACTTAAGACAATTCAATGAAATCTCTCAATCTCAAACTCTCTCTCAATCTCTCGTGCTCTCTTCCCTCCTCTCCAACCCACCTCAGGCAGCTAATGGGTTCTCTTCCTCTGTAGAACCCAGACTAAAACACTTGTGTTATATCCAGGGGTGGAACTATGGGATCATAAGGTAACTGCCTTTGTACGTTTTGAAGACAAGATAAGAGATTTTTCAAAGTGTTTGCTATATTTTACATTCCACCAGCAAAGTATTAGACTTCCATTTCTTCCATATTCTTTGTATTTTTTTAGTTTTTTAACTTTAATTTGATTTTAATTTTTATTTTCTTGAATCGGTCATCAATTTTATACACATCAGTGTATACATATCAATCCCTTTGCCCAATTGAGCACACCACCATCACCGCCCCACTGCTGTTTTCCTCCCTTGGTGTGCATACTTTTGTTCACTCCATCTGTGTCTCAACATCTGCCCTGCAAACCGGTTCATATGTACCATTTCTCTAGGTTCCACATACCTGTGTGAATGGACGATATTTGTTTTTCACTTTCTGACTGACTTCACTCTGTATGACAGTCTCTAAATCCATCCACGTCTCCACAAATGACTCAATTTCATTCCTTTTCATGCCTGAGGAATATTCCAATGTCTATATGTACCACAACTTCCTTATCCATTGGCCTGTCGATGGACATTTAGGTTGCTTCCATGACCGGGGTGTTGTAAATACTGCTGCAGTGAACATTGGGGTGCATGTGTCTTTTGGAAGTACGCTGTTCTCTGGGTTTATGCCCAGCAGTGGGATTGCTGGCTCCTATGGTAGTTGTATTCTTCGTTTCTTAAGGAACCTCCATACTGTTCTCCATAGTGACTGTATCAATTTAGATTCCCACCAACAGTGCAAGAGTGTTCCCTTTCTCCACACCCTCTCCAGCATTTATTGTTTCTAGCTTATCTGACGCTGGTCATTCTGAGAGGTGTGAGATGATATCTCCTCGTAGTTTTGATTTCCTTTCCGTAACGATTAGTGATGGGGAGCATTCTTTCATGTGTTTGTGGGCAATCTGTCTATCTTCTGTGGGGAAATGTCTCTTTAGGTCTTCAGCCCACTATTGGATTGCGTTTTTTTTATTTTTGATATTGAGCTGCATGAGCTGCTTGTAAATTTTGGAGATGAATCCTTTGTCTGTTGCTTCCTTTGCAAATATGTTCTTCCATTTTAAGGGTGGTCTTTTCGTCTTGCGTATGGTTGCGTTGGCTGTGCAAATCTTTGAAGTTGCATTAGGTCCCGGTTGTTTATTTTTGTCTTTATTTCCATTTCTCTAGGAGGTGGTAAAAAAGGATCTTGCTGTAATTTCTGTCATAGAGTGTTCTGCTGATGTTTTCCCCTAAGAGTTCGCTAGTGCCTGTCCTTACATTTAGGTGTTTAATCCATTTTGTGTTTATTTTTGAGTATGGGGTTAGGGAGTGTTCTCATTTCATACTTTTCCAGGTACCTGTCCAGTTTTCCCAGCACCACTTATTGAAGAGGCTGTCTTTTCCCCACTCTATATTCTTCCTTCTTTACCAAACAGAACGTGACCATAAGTGCGTGTGTTTATCTCTGGGCATTCTATCCTGTGCCTTGGATCTATATTTCTGTTTCTGTGCCAGTACCATAATGTCTTGATTACTGTAGCTTTGCAGTGTCGTCTGAAGTCAGGGAGCCTGATTCCTCCAGCTCCATTTTTCACTTTCAAGAATGCTTTGGCTATTCGGGGTCTTATGTGTTCCCATACAAATGGTGACATTTTTGATTCTAGATCTGTGAAAAATGCCAGTGGTAGTTTGATAGGGATTGCATTAAATCGGTAGCTTGCTTTGGGTAGTAGAGTCATTTTCACAATGTTGATTCTTCCTATCCAAGAATGTGACATATCTCTCCATGTGTTTGTATCACCTTTAATTTCTTTCATCAGCGTCTTATAATTTTCTGCATCCAGGTCTTTTGTCTCCTTAGGTAGGCTGAGCCCTAGATATGTTATGCTTTTTGTTGTAATGGTAAAGAGGAGGGATTTCTACATTCACTTTCAGAAGTTTCATCATTAGTATATACGAATGGCAGCGATTTCAGTACACTAATTTTGTATCATGCTCCTTTACCAAATTCATTGATTACCTCTCGTATGTTCTTGGTAGCCTCTTTAGTAATCCGTATATATAGTATCATGTCACCGGCAAACAGTGACAGCTTTACTTCTTCTTTCCAGCATTGTGTTTTGAATGCATACAGGTTGTCTGCCTTCTGGGTATAACAGCTAGAGATGCTATTTAAATAAGAGTTGGCATTTAGAGTTGTTGCCAGAAGGAGTTTTAGGATGGGATTCCATGAAGTGAATGCATTTCTCATGAAAAAAAGAACATGAAATTTGGGAGACTACAGGAATCTGTGTTTTGGACGGAATTTTCTTCCTTCAGTACAAACACGTTGCAAATAGAATCCACAGTCTCTGGAGACAGGGTGTTTAGTACTGTAATGAAGTTAAAATGAGGCCATCAGGTTTTGCCCTAATTCAGTACGATTGGTGTCCTTGGATTGTAGATGGCTATGTTTGTCTTGTTACTCTCTCTGTATATATCAATGGGCTAATTTCTGTTAGGTCATGTAATCTGTGGTCCTTGCTTCTGGCAGCCCTAGCAATAAATGCACCCTTCATAATGAAGGATGAGGCATTATCTTTTGATCATTCTAAAAGTCCTTAACAGAAAAGACAGCCCTTTCAAGGAAAAAAGGGATCTGCATGACTAGCTGTTTCCAGAGTCTCCAGTGTGTTAGACTTCCCTGAATATTTTAGACTTCCCAGCACTCACAATACTTAAGACAATTCAATGAAATCTCTCAATCTCAAACTCTCTCTCAATCTCTCGTGCTCTCTTCCCTCCTCTCCAACCCACCTCAGGCAGCTAATGGGTTCTCTTCCTCTGTAGAACCCAGACTAAAACACTTGTGTTATATCCAGGGGTGGAACTATGGGATCATAAGGTAACTGCCTTTGTACGTTTTGAAGACAAGATAAGAGATTTTTCAAAGTGTTTGCTATATTTTACATTCCACCAGCAAAGTATTAGACTTCCATTTCTTCCATATTCTTTGTATTTCTTAATTTTTTTAACTTTAATTTGATTTTAATTTTTATTTTCTTGAATCGGTCATCAATTTTATACACATCTGTGTATACATATCAATCCCTTTGCCCAATTGAGCACACCACCATCACCGCCCCACTGCTGTTTTCCTCCCTTGGTGTGCATACTTTTGTTCACTCCATCTGTGTCTCAACATCTGCCCTGCAAACCGGTTCATATGTACCATTTCTCTAGGTTCCACATACATGTGTGAATGGACGATATTTGTTTTTCACTTTCTGACTGACTTCACTCTGTATGACAGTCTCTAAATCCATCCACGTCTCCACAAATGACTCAATTTCATTCCTTTTCATGCCTGAGGAATATTCCAATGTCTATATGTACCACAACTTCCTTATCCATTGGCCTGTCGATGGACATTTAGGTTGCTTCCATGACCGGGGTGTTGTAAATACTGCTGCAGTGAACATTGGGGTGCATGTGTCTTTTGGAAGTACGCTGTTCTCTGGGTTTATGCCCAGCAGTGGGATTGCTGGCTCCTATGGTAGTTGTATTCTTCGTTTCTTAAGGAACCTCCATATTGTTCTCCATAGTGCCTGTATCAATTTAGATTCCCACCAACAGTGCAAGAGTGTTCCCTTTCTCCACACCCTCTCCAGCATTTATTGTTTCTAGCTTATCTGATGCTGGTCATTCTGAGAGGTGTGAGATGATATCTCCTCGTAGTTTTGATTTCCTTTCCGTAACGATTAGTGATGGGGAGCATTCTTTCATGTGTTTGTGGGCAATCTGTCTATCTTCTGTGGGGAAATGTCTCTTTAGGTCTTCAGCCCACTATTGGATTGCGTTTTTTTTATTTTTGATATTGAGCTGCATGAGCTGCTTGTAAATTTTGGAGATGAATCCTTTGTCTGTTGCTTCCTTTGCAAATATGTTCTTCCATTTTAAGGGTGGTCTTTTCGTCTTGCGTATGGTTGCGTTGGCTGTGCAAATCTTTGAAGTTGCATTAGGTCCCGGTTGTTTATTTTTGTCTTTATTTCCATTTCTCTAGGAGGTGGTCAAAAAGGATCTTGCTGTAATTTCTGTCATAGAGTGTTCTGCTGATGTTTTCCCCTAAGAGTTCGCTAGTGCCTGTCCTTACATTTAGGTGTTTAATCCATTTTGTGTTTATTTTTGAGTATGGGGTTAGGGAGTGTTCTCATTTCATACTTTTCCAGGTACCTGTCCAGTTTTCCCAGCACCACTTATTGAAGAGGCTGTCTTTTCCCCACTCTATATTCTTCCTTCTTTACCAAACAGAACGTGACCATAAGTGCGTGTGTTTATCTCTGGGCATTCTATCCTGTGCCTTGGATCTATATTTCTGTTTCTGTGCCAGTACCATAATGTCTTGATTACTGTGGCTTTGCAGTGTCGTCTGAAGTCAGGGAGCCTGATTCCTCCAGCTCCACTTTTTACTTTCAAGAATGCTTTGGCTATTCGGGGTCTTATGTGTTCCCATACAAATGGTGACATTTTTGATTCTAGATCTGTGAAAAATGCCAGTGGTAGTTTGATAGGGATTGCATTAAATCGGTAGCTTGCTTTGGGTAGTAGAGTCATTTTCACAATGTTGATTCTTCCTATCCAAGAATGTGACATATCTCTCCATGTGTTTGTATCACCTTTAATTTCTTTCATCAGCGTCTTATAATTTTCTGCATCCAGGTCTTTTGTCTCCTTAGGTAGGCTGAGCCCTAGATATGTTATGCTTTTTGTTGTAATGGTAAAGAGGAGGGTTTTCTACATTCACTTTCAGAAGTTTCATCATTAGTATATACGAATGGCAGCGATTTCAGTACACTAATTTTGTATCATGCTCCTTTACCAAATTCATTGATTACCTCTCGTATGTTCTTGGTAACCTCTTTAGTAATCCGTATATATAGTATCATGTCACCGGCAAACAGTGACAGCTTTACTTCTTCTTTCCAGCATTGTGTTTTGAATGCAAACAGGTTGTCTGCCTTCTGGGTATAACAGCTAGAGATGCTATTTAAATAAGAGTTGGCATTTAGAGTTGTTACCAGAAGGAGTTTTAGGATGGGATTCATGAAGTGAATGCATTTCTCGTGAAAAAAAGAACATGAAATTTGGGAGACTACAGGAATCTGTGTTTTGGACGGAATTTTCTTCCTTCAGTACAAACACGTTGCAAATAGAATCCACAGTCTCTGGAGACAGGGTGTTTAGTACTGTAATGAAGTTAAAATGAGGCCATCAGGTTTTGCCCTAATTCAGTACGATTGGTGTCCTTGGATTGTAGATGGCTATGTTTGTCTTGTTACTCTCTCTGTATATATCAATGGGCTAATTTCTGTTAGGTCATGTAATCTGTGGTCCTTGCTTCTGGCAGCCCTAGCAATAAATGCACCCTTCATAACGAAGGATGAGGCATTATCTTTTGATCATTCTAAAAGTCCTTAACAGAAAAGACAGCTCTTTCAAGGAAAAAAGGGATCTGCATGACTAGCTGTTTCCAGAGTCTCCAGTGTGTCAGACTTCCCTGAATATTTTAGACTTCCCAGCACTCACAATACTTAAGACAATTCAATGAAATCTCTCAATCTCAATCTCTCTCTCAATCTCTCGTGCTCTCTTCCCTCCTCTCCAACCCACCTCAGGCAGCTAATGGGTTCTGTTCCTCTGTAGAACCCAGACTAAAACACTTGTGTTATATCCAGGGGTGGAACTATGGGATCATAAGGTAACTGCCTTTGTACGTTTTGAAGACAAGATAAGAGATTTTTCAAAGTGTTTGCTATATTTTACATTCCACCAGCAAAGTATTAGACTTCCATTTCTTCCATATTCTTTGTATTTCTTAATTTTTTTAACTTTAATTTGATTTTAATTTTTATTTTCTTGAATCGGTCATCAATTTTATACACATCTGTGTATACATATCAATCCCTTTGCCCAATTGAGCACACCACCATCACCGCCCCACTGCTGTTTTCCTCCCTTGGTGTGCATACTTTTGTTCACTCCATCTGTGTCTCAACATCTGCCCTGCAAACCGGTTCATATGTACCATTTCTCTAGGTTCCACATACATGTGTGAATGGACGATATTTGTTTTTCACTTTCTGACTGACTTCACTCTGTATGACAGTCTCTAAATCCATCCACGTCTCCACAAATGACTCAATTTCATTCCTTTTCATGCCTGAGGAATATTCCAATGTCTATATGTACCACAACTTCCTTATCCATAGGCCTGTCGATGGACATTTAGGTTGCTTCCATGACCGGGGTGTTGTAAATACTGCTGCAGTGAACATTGGGGTGCATGTGTCTTTTGGAAGTACGCTGTTCTCTGGGTTTATGCCCAGCAGTGGGATTGCTGGCTCCTATGGTAGTTGTATTCTTCGTTTCTTAAGGAACCTCCATACTGTTCTCCATAGTGACTGTATCAATTTAGATTCCCACCAACAGTGCAAGAGTGTTCCCTTTCTCCACACCCTCTCCAGCATTTATTGTTTCTAGCTTATCTGATGCTGGTCATTCTGAGAGGTGTGAGATGATATCTCCTCGTAGTTTTGATTTCCTTTCCGTAACGATTAGTGATGGGGAGCATTCTTTCATGTGTTTGTGGGCAATCTGTCTATCTTCTGTGGGGAAATGTCTCTTTAGGTCTTCAGCCCACTATTGGATTGCGTTTTTTTTATTTTTGATATTGAGCTGCATGAGCTGCTTGTAAATTTTGGAGATGAATCCTTTGTCTGTTGCTTCCTTTGCAAATATGTTCTTCCATTTTAAGGGTGGTCTTTTCGTCTTGCGTATGGTTGCGTTGGCTGTGCAAATCTTTGAAGTTGCATTAGGTCCCGGTTGTTTATTTTTGTCTTTATTTCCATTTCTCTAGGAGGTGGTCAAAAAGGATCTTGCTGTAATTTCTGTCATAGAGTGTTCTGCTGATGTTTTCCCCTAAGAGTTTGATAGTGCCTGTCCTTACATTTAGGTGTTTAATCCATTTTGAGTTTATTTTTGAGTATGGGGTTAGGGAGTGTTCTCATTTCATACTTTTCCAGGTACCTGTCCAGTTTTCCCAGCACCACTTATTGAAGAGGCTGTCTTTTCCCCACTCTATATTCTTCCTTCTTTACCAAACAGAAGGTGACCATAAGTGCGTGTGTTTATCTCTGGGCATTCTATCCTGTGCCTTGGATCTATATTTCTGTTTCTGTGCCAGTACCATAATGTCTTGATTACTGTAGCTTTGCAGTGTCGTCTGAAGTCAGGGAGCCTGATTCCTCCAGCTCCGCTTTTTACTTTCAAGAAAGCTTTGGCTATTCGGGGTCTTATGTGTTCCCATACAAATGGTGACATTTTTGATTCTAGATCTGTGAAAAATGCCAGTGGTAGTTTGATAGGGATTGCATTAAATCGGTAGCTTGCTTTGGGTAGTAGAGTCATTTTCACAATGTTGATTCTTCCTATCCAAGAATGTGACATATCTCTCCATGTGTTTGTATCACCTTTAATTTCTTTCATCAGCGTCTTATAATTTTCTGCATCCAGGTCTTTTGTCTCCTTAGGTAGGCTGAGCCCTAGATATGTTATGCTTTTTGTTGTAATGGTAAAGAGGAGGGTTTTCTACATTCACTTTCAGAAGTTTCATCATTAGTATATACGAATGGCAGCGATTTCAGTACACTAATTTTGTATCATGCTCCTTTACCAAATTCATTGATTACCTCTCGTATGTTCTTGGTAACCTCTTTAGTAATCCGTATATATAGTATCATGTCACCGGCAAACAGTGACAGCTTTACTTCTTCTTTCCAGCATTGTGTTTTGAATGCAAACAGGTTGTCTGCCTTCTGGGTATAACAGCTAGAGATGCTATTTAAATAAGAGTTGGCATTTAGAGTTGTTGCCAGAAGGAGTTTTAGGATGGGATTCCATGAAGTGAATGCGTTTCTCGTGAAAAAAAGAACATGAAATTTGGGAGACTACAGGAATCTGTGTTTTGGACGGAATTTTCTTCCTTCAGTACAAACACGTTGCAAATAGAATCCACAGTCTCTGGAGACAGGGTGTTTAGTACTGTAATGAAGTTAAAATGAGGCCATCAGGTTTTGCCCTAATTCAGTACGATTGGTGTCCTTGGATTGTAGATGGCTATGTTTGTCTTGTTACTCTCTCTGTATATATCAATGGGCTAATTTCTGTTAGGTCATGTAATCTGTGGTCCTTGCTTCTGGCAGCCCTAGCAATAAATGCACCCTTCATAACGAAGGATGAGGCATTATCTTTTGATCATTCTAAAAGTCCTTAACAGAAAAGACAGCTCTTTCAAGGAAAAAAGGGATCTGCATGACTAGCTGTTTCCAGAGTCTCCAGTGTGTCAGACTTCCCTGAATATTTTAGACTTCCCAGCACTCACAATACTTAAGACAATTCAATGAAATCTCTCAATCTCAATCTCTCTCTCAATCTCTCGTGCTCTCTTCCCTCCTCTCCAACCCACCTCAGGCAGCTAATGGGTTCTGTTCCTCTGTAGAACCCAGACTAAAACACTTGTGTTATATCCAGGGGTGGAACTATGGGATCATAAGGTAACTGCCTTTGTACGTTTTGAAGACAAGATAAGAGATTTTTCAAAGTGTTTGCTATATTTTACATTCCACCAGCAAAGTATTAGACTTCCATTTCTTCCATATTCTTTGTATTTCTTAATTTTTTTAACTTTAATTTGATTTTAATTTTTATTTTCTTGAATCGGTCATCAATTTTATACACATCTGTGTATACATATCAATCCCTTTGCCCAATTGAGCACACCACCATCACCGCCCCACTGCTGTTTTCCTCCCTTGGTGTGCATACTTTTGTTCACTCCATCTGTGTCTCAACATCTGCCCTGCAAACCGGTTCATATGTACCATTTCTCTAGGTTCCACATACATGTGTGAATGGACGATATTTGTTTTTCACTTTCTGACTGACTTCACTCTGTATGACAGTCTCTAAATCCATCCACGTCTCCACAAATGACTCAATTTCATTCCTTTTCATGCCTGAGGAATATTCCAATGTCTATATGTACCACAACTTCCTTATCCATAGGCCTGTCGATGGACATTTAGGTTGCTTCCATGACCGGGGTGTTGTAAATACTGCTGCAGTGAACATTGGGGTGCATGTGTCTTTTGGAAGTACGCTGTTCTCTGGGTTTATGCCCAGCAGTGGGATTGCTGGCTCCTATGGTAGTTGTATTCTTCGTTTCTTAAGGAACCTCCATACTGTTCTCCATAGTGACTGTATCAATTTAGATTCCCACCAACAGTGCAAGAGTGTTCCCTTTCTCCACACCCTCTCCAGCATTTATTGTTTCTAGCTTATCTGACGCTGGTCATTCTGAGAGGTGTGAGATGATATCTCCTCGTAGTTTTGATTTCCTTTCCGTAACGATTAGTGATGGGGAGCATTCTTTCATGTGTTTGTGGGCAATCTGTCTATCTTCTGTGGGGAAATGTCTCTTTAGGTCTTCAGCCCACTATTGGATTGCGTTTTTTTTATTTTTGATATTGAGCTGCATGAGCTGCTTGTAAATTTTGGAGATGAATCCTTTGACTGTTGCTTCCTTTGCAAATATGTTCTTCCATTTTAAGGGTGGTCTTTTCGTCTTGCGTATGGTTGCGTTGGCTGTGCAAATCTTTGAAGTTGCATTAGGTCCCGGTTGTTTATTTTTGTCTTTATTTCCATTTCTCTAGGAGGTGGTCAAAAAGGATCTTGCTGTAATTTCTGTCATAGAGTGTTCTGCTGATGTTTTCCCCTAAGAGTTTGATAGTGCCTGTCCTTACATTTAGGTGTTTAATCCATTTTGAGTTTATTTTTGAGTATGGGGTTAGGGAGTGTTCTCATTTCATACTTTTCCAGGTACCTGTCCAGTTTTCCCAGCACCACTTATTGAAGAGGCTGTCTTTTCCCCACTCTATATTCTTCCTTCTTTACCAAACAGAAGGTGACCATAAGTGCGTGTGTTTATCTCTGGGCATTCTATCCTGTGCCTTGGATCTATATTTCTGTTTCTGTGCCAGTACCATAATGTCTTGATTACTGTAGCTTTGCAGTGTCGTCTGAAGTCAGGGAGCCTGATTCCTCCAGCTCCATTTTTCACTTTCAAGAATGCTTTGGCTATTCGGGGTCTTATGTGTTCCCATACAAATGGTGACATTTTTGATTCTAGATCTGTGAAAAATGCCAGTGGTAGTTTGATAGGGATTGCATTAAATCGGTAGCTTGCTTTGGGTAGTAGAGTCATTTTCACAATGTTGATTCTTCCTATCCAAGAATGTGACATATCTCTCCATGTGTTTGTATCACCTTTAATTTCTTTCATCAGCGTCTTATAATTTTCTGCATCCAGGTCTTTTGTCTCCTTAGGTAGGCTGAGCCCTAGATATGTTATGCTTTTTGTTGTAATGGTAAAGAGGAGGGTTTTCTACATTCACTTTCAGAAGTTTCATCATTAGTATATACGAATGGCAGCGATTTCAGTACACTAATTTTGTATCATGCTCCTTTACCAAATTCATTGATTACCTCTCGTATGTTCTTGGTAGCCTCTTTAGTAATCCGTATATATAGTATCATGTCACCGGCAAACAGTGACAGCTTTACTTCTTCTTTCCAGCATTGTGTTTTGAATGCAAACAGGTTGTCTGCCTTCTGGGTATAACAGCTAGAGATGCTATTTAAATAAGAGTTGGCATTTAGAGTTGTTGCCAGAAGGAGTTTTAGGATGGGATTCCATGAAGTGAATGCATTTCTCGTGAAAAAAAGAACATGAAATTTGGGAGACTACAGGAATCTGTGTTTTGGACGGAATTTTCTTCCTTCAGTACAAACACGTTGCAAATAGAATCCACAGTCTCTGGAGACAGGGTGTTTAGTACTGTAATGAAGTTAAAATGAGGCCATCAGGTTTTGCCCTAATTCAGTACGATTGGTGTCCTTGGATTGTAGATGGCTATGTTTGTCTTGTTACTCTCTCTGTATATATCAATGGGCTAATTTCTGTTAGGTCATGTAATCTGTGGTCCTTGCTTCTGGCAGCCCTAGCAATAAATGCACCCTTCATAACGAAGGATGAGGCATTATCTTTTGATCATTCTAAAAGTCCTTAACAGAAAAGACAGCCCTTTCAAGGAAAAAAGGGATCTGCATGACTAGCTGTTTCCAGAGTCTCCAGTGTGTCAGACTTCCCTGAATATTTTAGACTTCCCAGCACTCACAATACTTAAGACAATTCAATGAAATCTCTCAATCTCAATCTCTCTCTCAATCTCTCGTGCTCTCTTCCCTCCTCTCCAGCCCACCTCAGGCAGCTAATGGGTTCTCTTCCTCTGTAGAACCCAGACTAAAACACTTGTGTTATATCCAGGGGTGGAACTATGGGATCATAAGGTAACTGCCTTTGTACGTTTTGAAGACAAGATAAGAGATTTTTCAAAGTGTTTGCTATATTTTACATTCCACCAGCAAAGTATTAGACTTCCATTTCTTCCATATTCTTTGTATTTTTTTAGTTTTTTAACTTTAATTTGATTTTAATTTTTATTTTCTTGAATCGGTCATCAATTTTATACACATCAGTGTATACATATCAATCCCTTTGCCCAATTGAGCACACCACCATCACCGCCCCACTGCTGTTTTCCTCCCTTGGTGTGCATACTTTTGTTCACTCCATCTGTGTCTCAACATCTGCCCTGCAAACCGGTTCATATGTACCATTTCTCTAGGTTCCACATACATGTGTGAATGGACGATATTTGTTTTTCACTTTCTGACTGACTTCACTCTGTATGACAGTCTCTAAATCCATCCACGTCTCCACAAATGACTCAATTTCATTCCTTTTCATGCCTGAGGAATATTCCAATGTCTATATGTACCACAACTTCCTTATCCATTGGCCTGTCGATGGACATTTAGGTTGCTTCCATGACCGGGGTGTTGTAAATACTGCTGCAGTGAACATTGGGGTGCATGTGTCTTTTGGAAGTACGCTGTTCTCTGGGTTTATGCCCAGCAGTGGGATTGCTGGCTCCTATGGTAGTTGTATTCTTCGTTTCTTAAGGAACCTCCATACTGTTCTCCATAGTGACTGTATCAATTTAGATTCCCACCAACAGTGCAAGAGTGTTCCCTTTCTCCACACCCTCTCCAGCATTTATTGTTTCTAGCTTATCTGACGCTGGTCATTCTGAGAGGTGTGAGATGATATCTCCTCGTAGTTTTGATTTCCTTTCCGTAACGATTAGTGATGGGGAGCATTCTTTCATGTGTTTGTGGGCAATCTGTCTATCTTCTGTGGGGAAATGTCTCTTTAGGTCTTCAGCCCACTATTGGATTGCGTTTTTTTTATTTTTGATATTGAGCTGCATGAGCTGCTTGTAAATTTTGGAGATGAATCCTTTGTCTGTTGCTTCCTTTGCAAATATGTTCTTCCATTTTAAGGGTGGTCTTTTCGTCTTGCGTATGGTTGCGTTGGCTGTGCAAATCTTTGAAGTTGCATTAGGTCCCGGTTGTTTATTTTTGTCTTTATTTCCATTTCTCTAGGAGGTGGTCAAAAAGGATCTTGCTGTAATTTCTGTCATAGAGTGTTCTGCTGATGTTTTCCCCTAAGAGTTCGCTAGTGCCTGTCCTTACATTTAGGTGTTTAATCCATTTTGAGTTTATTTTTGAGTATGGGGTTAGGGAGTGTTCTCATTTCATACTTTTCCAGGTACCTGTCCAGTTTTCCCAGCACCACTTATTGAAGAGGCTGTCTTTTCCCCACTCTATATTCTTCCTTCTTTACCAAACAGAAGGTGACCATAAGTGCGTGTGTTTATCTCTGGGCATTCTATCCTGTGCCTTGGATCTATATTTCTGTTTCTGTGCCAGTACCATAATGTCTTGATTACTGTAGCTTTGCAGTGTCGTCTGAAGTCAGGGAGCCTGATTCCTCCAGCTCCATTTTTCACTTTCAAGAATGCTTTGGCTATTCGGGGTCTTATGTGTTCCCATACAAATGGTGACATTTTTGATTCTAGATCTGTGAAAAATGCCAGTGGTAGTTTGATAGGGATTGCATTAAATCGGTAGCTTGCTTTGGGTAGTAGAGTCATTTTCACAATGTTGATTCTTCCTATCCAAGAATGTGACATATCTCTCCATGTGTTTGTATCACCTTTAATTTCTTTCATCAGCGTCTTATAATTTTCTGCATCCAGGTCTTTTGTCTCCTTAGGTAGGCTGAGCCCTAGATATGTTATGCTTTTTGTTGTAATGGTAAAGAGGAGGGTTTTCTACATTCCCTTTCAGAAGTTTCATCATTAGTATATACGAATGGCAGCGATTTCAGTACACTAATTTTGTATCATGCTCCTTTACCAAATTCATTGATTACCTCTCGTATGTTCTTGGTAGCCTCTTTAGTAATCCGTATATATAGTATCATGTCACCGGCAAACAGTGACAGCTTTACTTCTTCTTTCCAGCATTGTGTTTTGAATGCAAACAGGTTGTCTGCCTTCTGGGTATAACAGCTAGAGATGCTATTTAAATAAGAGTTGGCATTTAGAGTTGTTGCCAGAAGGAGTTTTAGGATGGGATTCCATGAAGTGAATGCATTTCTCGTGAAAAAAAGAACATGAAATTTGGGAGACTACAGGAATCTGTGTTTTGGACGGAATTTTCTTCCTTCAGTACAAACACGTTGCAAATAGAATCCACAGTCTCTGGAGACAGGGTGTTTAGTACTGTAATGAAGTTAAAATGAGGCCATCAGGTTTTGCCCTAATTCAGTACGATTGGTGTCCTTGGATTGTAGATGGCTATGTTTGTCTTGTTACTCTCTCTGTATATATCAATGGGCTAATTTCTGTTAGGTCATGTAATCTGTGGTCCTTGCTTCTGGCAGCCCTAGCAATAAATGCACCCTTCATAACGAAGGATGAGGCATTATCTTTTGATCATTCTAAAAGTCCTTAACAGAAAAGACAGCCCTTTCAAGGAAAAAAGGGATCTGCATGACTAGCTGTTTCCAGAGTCTCCAGTGTGTCAGACTTCCCTGAATATTTTAGACTTCCCAGCACTCACAATACTTAAGACAATTCAATGAAATCTCTCAATCTCAATCTCTCTCTCAATCTCTCGTGCTCTCTTCCCTCCTCTCCAGCCCACCTCAGGCAGCTAATGGGTTCTCTTCCTCTGTAGAACCCAGACTAAAACACTTGTGTTATATCCAGGGGTGGAACTATGGGATCATAAGGTAACTGCCTTTGTACGTTTTGAAGACAAGATAAGAGATTTTTCAAAGTGTTTGCTATATTTTACATTCCACCAGCAAAGTATTAGACTTCCATTTCTTCCATATTCTTTGTATTTTTTTAGTTTTTTAACTTTAATTTGATTTTAATTTTTATTTTCTTGAATCGGTCATCAATTTTATACACATCAGTGTATACATATCAATCCCTTTGCCCAATTGAGCACACCACCATCACCGCCCCACTGCTGTTTTCCTCCCTTGGTGTGCATACTTTTGTTCACTCCATCTGTGTCTCAACATCTGCCCTGCAAACCGGTTCATATGTACCATTTCTCTAGGTTCCACATACATGTGTGAATGGACGATATTTGTTTTTCACTTTCTGACTGACTTCACTCTGTATGACAGTCTCTAAATCCATCCACGTCTCCACAAATGACTCAATTTCATTCCTTTTCATGCCTGAGGAATATTCCAATGTCTATATGTACCACAACTTCCTTATCCATTGGCCTGTCGATGGACATTTAGGTTGCTTCCATGACCGGGGTGTTGTAAATACTGCTGCAGTGAACATTGGGGTGCATGTGTCTTTTGGAAGTACGCTGTTCTCTGGGTTTATGCCCAGCAGTGGGATTGCTGGCTCCTATGGTAGTTGTATTCTTCGTTTCTTAAGGAACCTCCATACTGTTCTCCATAGTGACTGTATCAATTTAGATTCCCACCAACAGTGCAAGAGTGTTCCCTTTCTCCACACCCTCTCCAGCATTTATTGTTTCTAGCTTATCTGACGCTGGTCATTCTGAGAGGTGTGAGATGATATCTCCTCGTAGTTTTGATTTCCTTTCCGTAACGATTAGTGATGGGGAGCATTCTTTCATGTGTTTGTGGGCAATCTGTCTATCTTCTGTGGGGAAATGTCTCTTTAGGTTTTCAGCCCACTATTGGATTGCGTTTTTTTTATTTTTGATATTGAGCTGCATGAGCTGCTTGTAAATTTTGGAGATGAATCCTTTGTCTGTTGCTTCCTTTGCAAATATGTTCTTCCATTTTAAGGGTGGTCTTTTCGTCTTGCGTATGGTTGCGTTGGCTGTGCAAATCTTTGAAGTTGCATTAGGTCCCGGTTGTTTATTTTTGTCTTTATTTCCATTTCTCTAGGAGGTGGTCAAAAAGGATCTTGCTGTAATTTCTGTCATAGAGTGTTCTGCTGATGTTTTCCCCTAAGAGTTTGATAGTGCCTGTCCTTACATTTAGGTGTTTAATCCATTTTGAGTTTATTTTTGAGTATGGGGTTAGGGAGTGTTCTCATTTCATACTTTTCCAGGTACCTGTCCAGTTTTCCCAGCACCACTTATTGAAGAGGCTGTCTTTTCCCCACTCTATATTCTTCCTTCTTTACCAAACAGAAGGTGACCATAAGTGCGTGTGTTTATCTCTGGGCATTCTATCCTGTGCCTGGGATCTATATTTCTGTTTCTGTGCCAGTACCATAATGTCTTGATTACTGTAGCTTTGCAGTGTCGTCTGAAGTCAGGGAGCCTGATTCCTCCAGCTCCATTTTTCACTTTCAAGAATGCTTTTGCTATTCGGGGTCTTATGTGTTCCCATACAAATGGTGACATTTTTGATTCTAGATCTGTGAAAAATGCCAGTGGTAGTTTGATAGGGATTGCATTAAATCGGTAGCTTGCTTTGGGTAGTAGAGTCATTTTCACAATGTTGATTCTTCCTATCCAAGAATGTGACATATCTCTCCATGTGTTTGTATCACCTTTAATTTCTTTCATCAGCGTCTTATAATTTTCTGCATCCAGGTCTTTTGTCTCCTTAGGTAGGCTGAGCCCTAGATATGTTATGCTTTTTGTTGTAATGGTAAAGAGGAGGGTTTTCTACATTCCCTTTCAGAAGTTTCATCATTAGTATATACGAATGGCAGCGATTTCAGTACACTAATTTTGTATCATGCTCCTTTACCAAATTCATTGATTACCTCTCGTATGTTCTTGGTAGCCTCTTTAGTAATCCGTATATATAGTATCATGTCACCGGCAAACAGTGACAGCTTTACTTCTTCTTTCCAGCAGTGTGTTTTGAATGCAAACAGGTTGTCTGCCTTCTGGGTATAACAGCTAGAGATGCTATTTAAATAAGAGTTGGCATTTAGAGTTGTTGCCAGAAGGAGTTTTAGGATGGGATTCCATGAAGTGAATGCATTTCTCGTGAAAAAAAGAACATGAAATTTGGGAGACTACAGGAATCTGTGTTTTGGACGGAATTTTCTTCCTTCAGTACAAACACGTTGCAAATAGAATCCACAGTCTCTGGAGACAGGGTGTTTAGTACTGTAATGAAGTTAAAATGAGGCCATCAGGTTTTGCCCTAATTCAGTACGATTGGTGTCCTTGGATTGTAGATGGCTATGTTTGTCTTGTTACTCTCTCTGTATATATCAATGGGCTAATTTCTGTTAGGTCATGTAATCTGTGGTCCTTGCTTCTGGCAGCCCTAGCAATAAATGCACCCTTCATAACGAAGGATGAGGCATTATCTTTTGATCATTCTAAAAGTCCTTAACAGAAAAGACAGCCCTTTCAAGGAAAAAAGGGATCTGCATGACTAGCTGTTTCCAGAGTCTCCAGTGTGTCAGACTTCCCTGAATATTTTAGACTTCCCAGCACTCACAATACTTAAGACAATTCAATGAAATCTCTCAATCTCAATCTCTCTCTCAATCTCTCGTGCTCTCTTCCCTCCTCTCCAGCCCACCTCAGGCAGCTAATGGGTTCTCTTCCTCTGTAGAACCCAGACTAAAACACTTGTGTTATATCCAGGGGTGGAACTATGGGATCATAAGGTAACTGCCTTTGTACGTTTTGAAGACAAGATAAGAGATTTTTCAAAGTGTTTGCTATATTTTACATTCCACCAGCAAAGTATTAGACTTCCATTTCTTCCATATTCTTTGTATTTTTTTAGTTTTTTAACTTTAATTTGATTTTAATTTTTATTTTCTTGAATCGGTCATCAATTTTATACACATCAGTGTATACATATCAATCCCTTTGCCCAATTGAGCACACCACCATCACCGCCCCACTGCTGTTTTCCTCCCTTGGTGTGCATACTTTTGTTCACTCCATCTGTGTCTCAACATCTGCCCTGCAAACCGGTTCATATGTACCATTTCTCTAGGTTCCACATACATGTGTGAATGGACGATATTTGTTTTTCACTTTCTGACTGACTTCACTCTGTATGACAGTCTCTAAATCCATCCACGTCTCCACAAATGACTCAATTTCATTCCTTTTCATGCCTGAGGAATATTCCAATGTCTATATGTACCACAACTTCCTTATCCATTGGCCTGTCGATGGACATTTAGGTTGCTTCCATGACCGGGGTGTTGTAAATACTGCTGCAGTGAACATTGGGGTGCATGTGTCTTTTGGAAGTACGCTGTTCTCTGGGTTTATGCCCAGCAGTGGGATTGCTGGCTCCTATGGTAGTTGTATTCTTCGTTTCTTAAGGAACCTCCATACTGTTCTCCATAGTGACTGTATCAATTTAGATTCCCACCAACAGTGCAAGAGTGTTCCCTTTCTCCACACCCTCTCCAGCATTTATTGTTTCTAGCTTATCTGACGCTGGTCATTCTGAGAGGTGTGAGATGATATCTCCTCGTAGTTTTGATTTCCTTTCCGTAACGATTAGTGATGGGGAGCATTCTTTCATGTGTTTGTGGGCAATCTGTCTATCTTCTGTGGGGAAATGTCTCTTTAGGTCTTCAGCCCACTATTGGATTGCGTTTTTTTTATTTTTGATATTGAGCTGCATGAGCTGCTTGTAAATTTTGGAGATGAATCCTTTGTCTGTTGCTTCCTTTGCAAATATGTTCTTCCATTTTAAGGGTGGTCTTTTCGTCTTGCGTATGGTTGCGTTGGCTGTGCAAATCTTTGAAGTTGCATTAGGTCCCGGTTGTTTATTTTTGTCTTTATTTCCATTTCTCTAGGAGGTGGTCAAAAAGGATCTTGCTGTAATTTCTGTCATAGAGTGTTCTGCTGATGTTTTCCCCTAAGAGTTCGCTAGTGCCTGTCCTTACATTTAGGTGTTTAATCCATTTTGAGTTTATTTTTGAGTATGGGGTTAGGGAGTGTTCTCATTTCATACTTTTCCAGGTACCTGTCCAGTTTTCCCAGCACCACTTATTGAAGAGGCTGTCTTTTCCCCACTCTATATTCTTCCTTCTTTACCAAACAGAAGGTGACCATAAGTGCGTGTGTTTATCTCTGGGCATTCTATCCTGTGCCTGGGATCTATATTTCTGTTTCTGTGCCAGTACCATAATGTCTTGATTACTGTAGCTTTGCAGTGTCGTCTGAAGTCAGGGAGCCTGATTCCTCCAGCTCCATTTTTCACTTTCAAGAATGCTTTGGCTATTCGGGGTCTTATGTGTTCCCATACAAATGGTGACATTTTTGATTCTAGATCTGTGAAAAATGCCAGTGGTAGTTTGATAGGGATTGCATTAAATCGGTAGCTTGCTTTGGGTAGTAGAGTCATTTTCACAATGTTGATTCTTCCTATCCAAGAATGTGACATATCTCTCCATGTGTTTGTATCACCTTTAATTTCTTTCATCAGCGTCTTATAATTTTCTGCATCCAGGTCTTTTGTCTCCTTAGGTAGGCTGAGCCCTAGATATGTTATGCTTTTTGTTGTAATGGTAAAGAGGAGGGTTTTCTACATTCCCTTTCAGAAGTTTCATCATTAGTATATACGAATGGCAGCGATTTCAGTACACTAATTTTGTATCATGCTCCTTTACCAAATTCATTGATTACCTCTCGTATGTTCTTGGTAGCCTCTTTAGTAATCCGTATATATAGTATCATGTCACCGGCAAACAGTGACAGCTTTACTTCTTCTTTCCAGCAGTGTGTTTTGAATGCAAACAGGTTGTCTGCCTTCTGGGTATAACAGCTAGAGATGCTATTTAAATAAGAGTTGGCATTTAGAGTTGTTGCCAGAAGGAGTTTTAGGATGGGATTCCATGAAGTGAATGCATTTCTCGTGAAAAAAAGAACATGAAATTTGGGAGACTACAGGAATCTGTGTTTTGGACGGAATTTTCTTCCTTCAGTACAAACACGTTGCAAATAGAATCCACAGTCTCTGGAGACAGGGTGTTTAGTACTGTAATGAAGTTAAAATGAGGCCATCAGGTTTTGCCCTAATTCAGTACGATTGGTGTCCTTGGATTGTAGATGGCTATGTTTGTCTTGTTACTCTCTCTGTATATATCAATGGGCTAATTTCTGTTAGGTCATGTAATCTGTGGTCCTTGCTTCTGGCAGCCCTAGCAATAAATGCACCCTTCATAACGAAGGATGAGGCATTATCTTTTGATCATTCTAAAAGTCCTTAACAGAAAAGACAGCCCTTTCAAGGAAAAAAGGGATCTGCATGACTAGCTGTTTCCAGAGTCTCCAGTGTGTCAGACTTCCCTGAATATTTTAGACTTCCCAGCACTCACAATTCTTAAGACAATTCAATGAAATCTCTCAATCTCAATCTCTCTCTCAATCTCTCGTGCTCTCTTCCCTCCTCTCCAGCCCACCTCAGGCAGCTAATGGGTTCTCTTCCTCTGTAGAACCCAGACTAAAACACTTGTGTTATATCCAGGGGTGGAACTATGGGATCATAAGGTAACTGCCTTTGTACGTTTTGAAGACAAGATAAGAGATTTTTCAAAGTGTTTGCTATATTTTACATTCCACCAGCAAAGTATTAGACTTCCATTTCTTCCATATTCTTTGTATTTTTTTAGTTTTTTAACTTTAATTTGATTTTAATTTTTATTTTCTTGAATCGGTCATCAATTTTATACACATCAGTGTATACATATCAATCCCTTTGCCCAATTGAGCACACCACCATCACCGCCCCACTGCTGTTTTCCTCCCTTGGTGTGCATACTTTTGTTCACTCCATCTGTGTCTCAACATCTGCCCTGCAAACCGGTTCATATGTACCATTTCTCTAGGTTCCACATACATGTGTGAATGGACGATATTTGTTTTTCACTTTCTGACTGACTTCACTCTGTATGACAGTCTCTAAATCCATCCACGTCTCCACAAATGACTCAATTTCATTCCTTTTCATGCCTGAGGAATATTCCAATGTCTATATGTACCACAACTTCCTTATCCATTGGCCTGTCGATGGACATTTAGGTTGCTTCCATGACCGGGGTGTTGTAAATACTGCTGCAGTGAACATTGGGGTGCATGTGTCTTTTGGAAGTACGCTGTTCTCTGGGTTTATGCCCAGCAGTGGGATTGCTGGCTCCTATGGTAGTTGTATTCTTCGTTTCTTAAGGAACCTCCATACTGTTCTCCATAGTGACTGTATCAATTTAGATTCCCACCAACAGTGCAAGAGTGTTCCCTTTCTCCACACCCTCTCCAGCATTTATTGTTTCTAGCTTATCTGACGCTGGTCATTCTGAGAGGTGTGAGATGATATCTCCTCGTAGTTTTGATTTCCTTTCCGTAACGATTAGTGATGGGGAGCATTCTTTCATGTGTTTGTGGGCAATCTGTCTATCTTCTGTGGGGAAATGTCTCTTTAGGTCTTCAGCCCACTATTGGATTGCGTTTTTTTTATTTTTGATATTGAGCTGCATGAGCTGCTTGTAAATTTTGGAGATGAATCCTTTGTCTGTTGCTTCCTTTGCAAATATGTTCTTCCATTTTAAGGGTGGTCTTTTCGTCTTGCGTATGGTTGCGTTGGCTGTGCAAATCTTTGAAGTTGCATTAGGTCCCGGTTGTTTATTTTTGTCTTTATTTCCATTTCTCTAGGAGGTGGTCAAAAAGGATCTTGCTGTAATTTCTGTCATAGAGTGTTCTGCTGATGTTTTCCCCTAAGAGTTCGCTAGTGCCTGTCCTTACATTTAGGTGTTTAATCCATTTTGAGTTTATTTTTGAGTATGGGGTTAGGGAGTGTTCTCATTTCATACTTTTCCAGGTACCTGTCCAGTTTTCCCAGCACCACTTATTGAAGAGGCTGTCTTTTCCCCACTCTATATTCTTCCTTCTTTACCAAACAGAAGGTGACCATAAGTGCGTGTGTTTATCTCTGGGCATTCTATCCTGTGCCTGGGATCTATATTTCTGTTTCTGTGCCAGTACCATAATGTCTTGATTACTGTAGCTTTGCAGTGTCGTCTGAAGTCAGGGAGCCTGATTCCTCCAGCTCCATTTTTCACTTTCAAGAATGCTTTGGCTATTCGGGGTCTTATGTGTTCCCATACAAATGGTGACATTTTTGATTCTAGATCTGTGAAAAATGCCAGTGGTAGTTTGATAGGGATTGCATTAAATCGGTAGCTTGCTTTGGGTAGTAGAGTCATTTTCACAATGTTGATTCTTCCTATCCAAGAATGTGACATATCTCTCCATGTGTTTGTATCACCTTTAATTTCTTTCATCAGCGTCTTATAATTTTCTGCATCCAGGTCTTTTGTCTCCTTAGGTAGGCTGAGCCCTAGATATGTTATGCTTTTTGTTGTAATGGTAAAGAGGAGGGTTTTCTACATTCCCTTTCAGAAGTTTCATCATTAGTATATACGAATGGCAGCGATTTCAGTACACTAATTTTGTATCATGCTCCTTTACCAAATTCATTGATTACCTCTCGTATGTTCTTGGTAGCCTCTTTAGTAATCCGTATATATAGTATCATGTCACCGGCAAACAGTGACAGCTTTACTTCTTCTTTCCAGCAGTGTGTTTTGAATGCAAACAGGTTGTCTGCCTTCTGGGTATAACAGCTAGAGATGCTATTTAAATAAGAGTTGGCATTTAGAGTTGTTGCCAGAAGGAGTTTTAGGATGGGATTCCATGAAGTGAATGCATTTCTCGTGAAAAAAAGAACATGAAATTTGGGAGACTACAGGAATCTGTGTTTTGGACGGAATTTTCTTCCTTCAGTACAAACACGTTGCAAATAGAATCCACAGTCTCTGGAGACAGGGTGTTTAGTACTGTAATGAAGTTAAAATGAGGCCATCAGGTTTTGCCCTAATTCAGTACGATTGGTGTCCTTGGATTGTAGATGGCTATGTTTGTCTTGTTACTCTCTCTGTATATATCAATGGGCTAATTTCTGTTAGGTCATGTAATCTGTGGTCCTTGCTTCTGGCAGCCCTAGCAATAAATGCACCCTTCATAACGAAGGATGAGGCATTATCTTTTGATCATTCTAAAAGTCCTTAACAGAAAAGACAGCCCTTTCAAGGAAAAAAGGGATCTGCATGACTAGCTGTTTCCAGAGTCTCCAGTGTGTCAGACTTCCCTGAATATTTTAGACTTCCCAGCACTCACAATACTTAAGACAATTCAATGAAATCTCTCAATCTCAATCTCTCTCTCAATCTCTCGTGCTCTCTTCCCTCCTCTCCAGCCCACCTCAGGCAGCTAATGGGTTCTCTTCCTCTGTAGAACCCAGACTAAAACACTTGTGTTATATCCAGGGGTGGAACTGTGGGATCATAAGGTAACTGCCTTTGTACGTTTTGAAGACAAGATAAGAGATTTTTCAAAGTGTTTGCTCTATTTTACATTCCACCAGCAAAGTATTAGACTTCCATTTCTTCCATATTCTTTGTATTTCTTAATTTTTTTAACTTTAATTTGATTTTAATTTTTATTTTCTTGAATCGGTCATCAATTTTATACACATCAGTGTATACATATCAATCCCTTTGCCCAATTGAGCACACCACCATCACCGCCCCACTGCTGCTTTCCTCCCTTGGTGTGCATACTTTTGTTCACTCCATCTGTGTCTCAACATCTGCCCTGCAAACCGGTTCATATGTACCATTTCTCTAGGTTCCACATACATGTGTGAATGGACGATATTTGTTTTTCACTTTCTGACTGACTTCACTCTGTGTGACAGTCTCTAAATCCATCCACGTCTCCACAAATGACTCAATTTCATTCCTTTTCATGCCTGAGGAATATTCCAATGTCTATATGTACCACAACTTCCTTATCCATTGGCCTGTCGATGGACATTTAGGTTGCTTCCATGACCGGGGTGTTGTAAATACTGCTGCAGTGAACATTGGGGTGCATGTGTCTTTTGGAAGTACGCTGTTCTCTGGGTTTATGCCCAGCAGTGGGATTGCTGGCTCCTATGGTAGTTGTATTCTTCGTTTCTTAAGGAACCTCCATACTGTTCTCCATAGTGACTGTATCAATTTAGATTCCCACCAACAGTGCAAGAGTGTTCCCTTTCTCCACACCCTCTCCAGCATTTATTGTTTCTAGCTTATCTGACGCTGGTCATTCTGAGAGGTGTGAGATGATATCTCCTCGTAGTTTTGATTTCCTTTCCGTAACGATTAGTGATGGGGAGCATTCTTTCATGTGTTTGTGGGCAATCTGTCTATCTTCTGTGGGGAAATGTCTCTTTAGGTCTTCAGCCCACTATTGGATTGCGTTTTTTTTATTTTTGATATTGAGCTGCATGAGCTGCTTGTAAATTTTGGAGATGAATCCTTTGTCTGTTGCTTCCTTTGCAAATATGTTCTTCCATTTTAAGGGTGGTCTTTTCGTCTTGCGTATGGTTGCGTTGGCTGTGCAAATCTTTGAAGTTGCATTAGGTCCCGGTTGTTTATTTTTGTCTTTATTTCCATTTCTCTAGGAGGTGGTCAAAAAGGATCTTGCTGTAATTTCTGTCATAGAGTGTTCTGCTGATGTTTTCCCCTAAGAGTTCGCTAGTGCCTGTCCTTACATTTAGGTGTTTAATCCATTTTGAGTTTATTTTTGAGTATGGGGTTAGGGAGTGTTCTCATTTCATACTTTTCCAGGTACCTGTCCAGTTTTCCCAGCACCACTTATTGAAGAGGCTGTCTTTTCCCCACTCTATATTCTTCCTTCTTTACCAAACAGAAGGTGACCATAAGTGCGTGTGTTTATCTCTGGGCATTCTATCCTGTGCCTTGGATCTATATTTCTGTTTCTGTGCCAGTACCATAATGTCTTGATTACTGTAGCTTTGCAGTGTCGTCTGAAGTCAGGGAGCCTGATTCCTCCAGCTCCATTTTTCACTTTCAAGAATGCTTTGGCTATTCGGGGTCTTATGTGTTCCCATACAAATGGTGACATTTTTGATTCTAGATCTGTGAAAAATGCCAGTGGTAGTTTGATAGGGATTGCATTAAATCGGTAGCTTGCTTTGGGTAGTAGAGTCATTTTCACAATGTTGATTCTTCCTATCCAAGAATGTGACATATCTCTCCATGTGTTTGTATCACCTTTAATTTCTTTCATCAGCGTCTTATAATTTTCTGCATCCAGGTCTTTTGTCTCCTTAGGTAGGCTGAGCCCTAGATATGTTATGCTTTTTGTTGTAATGGTAAAGAGGAGGGTTTTCTACATTCCCTTTCAGAAGTTTCATCATTAGTATATACGAATGGCAGCGATTTCAGTACACTAATTTTGTATCATGCTCCTTTACCAAATTCATTGATTACCTCTCGTATGTTCTTGGTAGCCTCTTTAGTAATCCGTATATATAGTATCATGTCACCGGCAAACAGTGACAGCTTTACTTCTTCTTTCCAGCATTGTGTTTTGAATGCAAACAGGTTGTCTGCCTTCTGGGTATAACAGCTAGAGATGCTATTTAAATAAGAGTTGGCATTTAGAGTTGTTGCCAGAAGGAGTTTTAGGATGGGATTCCATGAAGTGAATGCATTTCTCGTGAAAAAAAGAACATGAAATTTGGGAGACTACAGGAATCTGTGTTTTGGACGGAATTTTCTTCCTTCAGTACAAACACGTTGCAAATAGAATCCACAGTCTCTGGAGACAGGGTGTTTAGTACTGTAATGAAGTTAAAATGAGGCCATCAGGTTTTGCCCTAATTCAGTACGATTGGTGTCCTTGGATTGTAGATGGCTATGTTTGTCTTGTTACTCTCTCTGTATATATCAATGGGCTAATTTCTGTTAGGTCATGTAATCTGTGGTCCTTGCTTCTGGCAGCCCTAGCAATAAATGCACCCTTCATAACGAAGGATGAGGCATTATCTTTTGATCATTCTAAAAGTCCTTAACAGAAAAGACAGCCCTTTCAAGGAAAAAAGGGATCTGCATGACTAGCTGTTTCCAGAGTCTCCAGTGTGTCAGACTTCCCTGAATATTTTAGACTTCCCAGCACTCACAATTCTTAAGACAATTCAATGAAATCTCTCAATCTCAATCTCTCTCTCAATCTCTCGTGCTCTCTTCCCTCCTCTCCAGCCCACCTCAGGCAGCTAATGGGTTCTCTTCCTCTGTAGAACCCAGACTAAAACACTTGTGTTATATCCAGGGGTGGAACTATGGGATCATAAGGTAACTGCCTTTGTACGTTTTGAAGACAAGATAAGAGATTTTTCAAAGTGTTTGCTATATTTTACATTCCACCAGCAAAGTATTAGACTTCCATTTCTTCCATATTCTTTGTATTTTTTTAGTTTTTTAACTTTAATTTGATTTTAATTTTTATTTTCTTGAATCGGTCATCAATTTTATACACATCAGTGTATACATATCAATCCCTTTGCCCAATTGAGCACACCACCATCACCGCCCCACTGCTGTTTTCCTCCCTTGGTGTGCATACTTTTGTTCACTCCATCTGTGTCTCAACATCTGCCCTGCAAACCGGTTCATATGTACCATTTCTCTAGGTTCCACATACATGTGTGAATGGACGATATTTGTTTTTCACTTTCTGACTGACTTCACTCTGTATGACAGTCTCTAAATCCATCCACGTCTCCACAAATGACTCAATTTCATTCCTTTTCATGCCTGAGGAATATTCCAATGTCTATATGTACCACAACTTCCTTATCCATTGGCCTGTCGATGGACATTTAGGTTGCTTCCATGACCGGGGTGTTGTAAATACTGCTGCAGTGAACATTGGGGTGCATGTGTCTTTTGGAAGTACGCTGTTCTCTGGGTTTATGCCCAGCAGTGGGATTGCTGGCTCCTATGGTAGTTGTATTCTTCGTTTCTTAAGGAACCTCCATACTGTTCTCCATACTGACTGTATCAATTTAGATTCCCACCAACAGTGCAAGAGTGTTCCCTTTCTCCACACCCTCTCCAGCATTTATTGTTTCTAGCTTATCTGACGCTGGTCATTCTGAGAGGTGTGAGATGATATCTCCTCGTAGTTTTGATTTCCTTTCCGTAACGATTAGTGATGGGGAGCATTCTTTCATGTGTTTGTGGGCAATCTGTCTATCTTCTGTGGGGAAATGTCTCTTTAGGTTTTCAGCCCACTATTGGATTGCGTTTTTTTTATTTTTGATATTGAGCTGCATGAGCTGCTTGTAAATTTTGGAGATGAATCCTTTGTCTGTTGCTTCCTTTGCAAATATGTTCTTCCATTTTAAGGGTGGTCTTTTCGTCTTGCGTATGGTTGCGTTGGCTGTGCAAATCTTTGAAGTTGCATTAGGTCCCGGTTGTTTATTTTTGTCTTTATTTCCATTTCTCTAGGAGGTGGTCAAAAAGGATCTTGCTGTAATTTCTGTCATAGAGTGTTCTGCTGATGTTTTCCCCTAAGAGTTTGATAGTGCCTGTCCTTACATTTAGGTGTTTAATCCATTTTGAGTTTATTTTTGAGTATGGGGTTAGGGAGTGTTCTCATTTCATACTTTTCCAGGTACCTGTCCAGTTTTCCCAGCACCACTTATTGAAGAGGCTGTCTTTTCCCCACTCTATATTCTTCCTTCTTTACCAAACAGAAGGTGACCATAAGTGCGTGTGTTTATCTCTGGGCATTCTATCCTGTGCCTGGGATCTATATTTCTGTTTCTGTGCCAGTACCATAATGTCTTGATTACTGTAGCTTTGCAGTGTCGTCTGAAGTCAGGGAGCCTGATTCCTCCAGCTCCATTTTTCACTTTCAAGAATGCTTTTGCTATTCGGGGTCTTATGTGTTCCCATACAAATGGTGACATTTTTGATTCTAGATCTGTGAAAAATGCCAGTGGTAGTTTGATAGGGATTGCATTAAATCGGTAGCTTGCTTTGGGTAGTAGAGTCATTTTCACAATGTTGATTCTTCCTATCCAAGAATGTGACATATCTCTCCATGTGTTTGTATCACCTTTAATTTCTTTCATCAGCGTCTTATAATTTTCTGCATCCAGGTCTTTTGTCTCCTTAGGTAGGCTGAGCCCTAGATATGTTATGCTTTTTGTTGTAATGGTAAAGAGGAGGGTTTTCTACATTCCCTTTCAGAAGTTTCATCATTAGTATATACGAATGGCAGCGATTTCAGTACACTAATTTTGTATCATGCTCCTTTACCAAATTCATTGATTACCTCTCGTATGTTCTTGGTAGCCTCTTTAGTAATCCGTATATATAGTATCATGTCACCGGCAAACAGTGACAGCTTTACTTCTTCTTTCCAGCAGTGTGTTTTGAATGCAAACAGGTTGTCTGCCTTCTGGGTATAACAGCTAGAGATGCTATTTAAATAAGAGTTGGCATTTAGAGTTGTTGCCAGAAGGAGTTTTAGGATGGGATTCCATGAAGTGAATGCATTTCTCGTGAAAAAAAGAACATGAAATTTGGGAGACTACAGGAATCTGTGTTTTGGACGGAATTTTCTTCCTTCAGTACAAACACGTTGCAAATAGAATCCACAGTCTCTGGAGACAGGGTGTTTAGTACTGTAATGAAGTTAAAATGAGGCCATCAGGTTTTGCCCTAATTCAGTACGATTGGTGTCCTTGGATTGTAGATGGCTATGTTTGTCTTGTTACTCTCTCTGTATATATCAATGGGCTAATTTCTGTTAGGTCATGTAATCTGTGGTCCTTGCTTCTGGCAGCCCTAGCAATAAATGCACCCTTCATAACGAAGGATGAGGCATTATCTTTTGATCATTCTAAAAGTCCTTAACAGAAAAGACAGCCCTTTCAAGGAAAAAAGGGATCTGCATGACTAGCTGTTTCCAGAGTCTCCAGTGTGTCAGACTTCCCTGAATATTTTAGACTTCCCAGCACTCACAATACTTAAGACAATTCAATGAAATCTCTCAATCTCAATCTCTCTCTCAATCTCTCGTGCTCTCTTCCCTCCTCTCCAGCCCACCTCAGGCAGCTAATGGGTTCTCTTCCTCTGTAGAACCCAGACTAAAACACTTGTGTTATATCCAGGGGTGGAACTATGGGATCATAAGGTAACTGCCTTTGTACGTTTTGAAGACAAGATAAGAGATTTTTCAAAGTGTTTGCTATATTTTACATTCCACCAGCAAAGTATTAGACTTCCATTTCTTCCATATTCTTTGTATTTTTTTAGTTTTTTAACTTTAATTTGATTTTAATTTTTATTTTCTTGAATCGGTCATCAATTTTATACACATCAGTGTATACATATCAATCCCTTTGCCCAATTGAGCACACCACCATCACCGCCCCACTGCTGTTTTCCTCCCTTGGTGTGCATACTTTTGTTCACTCCATCTGTGTCTCAACATCTGCCCTGCAAACCGGTTCATATGTACCATTTCTCTAGGTTCCACATACATGTGTGAATGGACGATATTTGTTTTTCACTTTCTGACTGACTTCACTCTGTATGACAGTCTCTAAATCCATCCACGTCTCCACAAATGACTCAATTTCATTCCTTTTCATGCCTGAGGAATATTCCAATGTCTATATGTACCACAACTTCCTTATCCATTGGCCTGTCGATGGACATTTAGGTTGCTTCCATGACCGGGGTGTTGTAAATACTGCTGCAGTGAACATTGGGGTGCATGTGTCTTTTGGAAGTACGCTGTTCTCTGGGTTTATGCCCAGCAGTGGGATTGCTGGCTCCTATGGTAGTTGTATTCTTCGTTTCTTAAGGAACCTCCATACTGTTCTCCATAGTGACTGTATCAATTTAGATTCCCACCAACAGTGCAAGAGTGTTCCCTTTCTCCACACCCTCTCCAGCATTTATTGTTTCTAGCTTATCTGACGCTGGTCATTCTGAGAGGTGTGAGATGATATCTCCTCGTAGTTTTGATTTCCTTTCCGTAACGATTAGTGATGGGGAGCATTCTTTCATGTGTTTGTGGGCAATCTGTCTATCTTCTGTGGGGAAATGTCTCTTTAGGTCTTCAGCCCACTATTGGATTGCGTTTTTTTTATTTTTGATATTGAGCTGCATGAGCTGCTTGTAAATTTTGGAGATGAATCCTTTGTCTGTTGCTTCCTTTGCAAATATGTTCTTCCATTTTAAGGGTGGTCTTTTCGTCTTGCGTATGGTTGCGTTGGCTGTGCAAATCTTTGAAGTTGCATTAGGTCCCGGTTGTTTATTTTTGTCTTTATTTCCATTTCTCTAGGAGGTGGTCAAAAAGGATCTTGCTGTAATTTCTGTCATAGAGTGTTCTGCTGATGTTTTCCCCTAAGAGTTTGATAGTGCCTGTCCTTACATTTAGGTGTTTAATCCATTTTGAGTTTATTTTTGAGTATGGGGTTAGGGAGTGTTCTCATTTCATACTTTTCCAGGTACCTGTCCAGTTTTCCCAGCACCACTTATTGAAGAGGCTGTCTTTTCCCCACTCTATATTCTTCCTTCTTTACCAAACAGAAGGTGACCATAAGTGCGTGTGTTTATCTCTGGGCATTCTATCCTGTGCCTGGGATCTATATTTCTGTTTCTGTGCCAGTACCATAATGTCTTGATTACTGTAGCTTTGCAGTGTCGTCTGAAGTCAGGGAGCCTGATTCCTCCAGCTCCATTTTTCACTTTCAAGAATGCTTTGGCTATTCGGGGTCTTATGTGTTCCCATACAAATGGTGACATTTTTGATTCTAGATCTGTGAAAAATGCCAGTGGTAGTTTGATAGGGATTGCATTAAATCGGTAGCTTGCTTTGGGTAGTAGAGTCATTTTCACAATGTTGATTCTTCCTATCCAAGAATGTGACATATCTCTCCATGTGTTTGTATCACCTTTAATTTCTTTCATCAGCGTCTTATAATTTTCTGCATCCAGGTCTTTTGTCTCCTTAGGTAGGCTGAGCCCTAGATATGTTATGCTTTTTGTTGTAATGGTAAAGAGGAGGGTTTTCTACATTCCCTTTCAGAAGTTTCATCATTAGTATATACGAATGGCAGCGATTTCAGTACACTAATTTTGTATCATGCTCCTTTACCAAATTCATTGATTACCTCTCGTATGTTCTTGGTAGCCTCTTTAGTAATCCGTATATATAGTATCATGTCACCGGCAAACAGTGACAGCTTTACTTCTTCTTTCCAGCAGTGTGTTTTGAATGCAAACAGGTTGTCTGCCTTCTGGGTATAACAGCTAGAGATGCTATTTAAATAAGAGTTGGCATTTAGAGTTGTTGCCAGAAGGAGTTTTAGGATGGGATTCCATGAAGTGAATGCATTTCTCGTGAAAAAAAGAACATGAAATTTGGGAGACTACAGGAATCTGTGTTTTGGACGGAATTTTCTTCCTTCAGTACAAACACGTTGCAAATAGAATCCACAGTCTCTGGAGACAGGGTGTTTAGTACTGTAATGAAGTTAAAATGAGGCCATCAGGTTTTGCCCTAATTCAGTACGATTGGTGTCCTTGGATTGTAGATGGCTATGTTTGTCTTGTTACTCTCTCTGTATATATCAATGGGCTAATTTCTGTTAGGTCATGTAATCTGTGGTCCTTGCTTCTGGCAGCCCTAGCAATAAATGCACCCTTCATAACGAAGGATGAGGCATTATCTTTTGATCATTCTAAAAGTCCTTAACAGAAAAGACAGCCCTTTCAAGGAAAAAAGGGATCTGCATGACTAGCTGTTTCCAGAGTCTCCAGTGTGTCAGACTTCCCTGAATATTTTAGACTTCCCAGCACTCACAATTCTTAAGACAATTCAATGAAATCTCTCAATCTCAATCTCTCTCTCAATCTCTCGTGCTCTCTTCCCTCCTCTCCAGCCCACCTCAGGCAGCTAATGGGTTCTCTTCCTCTGTAGAACCCAGACTAAAACACTTGTGTTATATCCAGGGGTGGAACTATGGGATCATAAGGTAACTGCCTTTGTACGTTTTGAAGACAAGATAAGAGATTTTTCAAAGTGTTTGCTATATTTTACATTCCACCAGCAAAGTATTAGACTTCCATTTCTTCCATATTCTTTGTATTTTTTTAGTTTTTTAACTTTAATTTGATTTTAATTTTTATTTTCTTGAATCGGTCATCAATTTTATACACATCAGTGTATACATATCAATCCCTTTGCCCAATTGAGCACACCACCATCACCGCCCCACTGCTGTTTTCCTCCCTTGGTGTGCATACTTTTGTTCACTCCATCTGTGTCTCAACATCTGCCCTGCAAACCGGTTCATATGTACCATTTCTCTAGGTTCCACATACATGTGTGAATGGACGATATTTGTTTTTCACTTTCTGACTGACTTCACTCTGTATGACAGTCTCTAAATCCATCCACGTCTCCACAAATGACTCAATTTCATTCCTTTTCATGCCTGAGGAATATTCCAATGTCTATATGTACCACAACTTCCTTATCCATTGGCCTGTCGATGGACATTTAGGTTGCTTCCATGACCGGGGTGTTGTAAATACTGCTGCAGTGAACATTGGGGTGCATGTGTCTTTTGGAAGTACGCTGTTCTCTGGGTTTATGCCCAGCAGTGGGATTGCTGGCTCCTATGGTAGTTGTATTCTTCGTTTCTTAAGGAACCTCCATACTGTTCTCCATAGTGACTGTATCAATTTAGATTCCCACCAACAGTGCAAGAGTGTTCCCTTTCTCCACACCCTCTCCAGCATTTATTGTTTCTAGCTTATCTGACGCTGGTCATTCTGAGAGGTGTGAGATGATATCTCCTCGTAGTTTTGATTTCCTTTCCGTAACGATTAGTGATGGGGAGCATTCTTTCATGTGTTTGTGGGCAATCTGTCTATCTTCTGTGGGGAAATGTCTCTTTAGGTCTTCAGCCCACTATTGGATTGCGTTTTTTTTATTTTTGATATTGAGCTGCATGAGCTGCTTGTAAATTTTGGAGATGAATCCTTTGTCTGTTGCTTCCTTTGCAAATATGTTCTTCCATTTTAAGGGTGGTCTTTTCGTCTTGCGTATGGTTGCGTTGGCTGTGCAAATCTTTGAAGTTGCATTAGGTCCCGGTTGTTTATTTTTGTCTTTATTTCCATTTCTCTAGGAGGTGGTCAAAAAGGATCTTGCTGTAATTTCTGTCATAGAGTGTTCTGCTGATGTTTTCCCCTAAGAGTTCGCTAGTGCCTGTCCTTACATTTAGGTGTTTAATCCATTTTGAGTTTATTTTTGAGTATGGGGTTAGGGAGTGTTCTCATTTCATACTTTTCCAGGTACCTGTCCAGTTTTCCCAGCACCACTTATTGAAGAGGCTGTCTTTTCCCCACTCTATATTCTTCCTTCTTTACCAAACAGAAGGTGACCATAAGTGCGTGTGTTTATCTCTGGGCATTCTATCCTGTGCCTGGGATCTATATTTCTGTTTCTGTGCCAGTACCATAATGTCTTGATTACTGTAGCTTTGCAGTGTCGTCTGAAGTCAGGGAGCCTGATTCCTCCAGCTCCATTTTTCACTTTCAAGAATGCTTTGGCTATTCGGGGTCTTATGTGTTCCCATACAAATGGTGACATTTTTGATTCTAGATCTGTGAAAAATGCCAGTGGTAGTTTGATAGGGATTGCATTAAATCGGTAGCTTGCTTTGGGTAGTAGAGTCATTTTCACAATGTTGATTCTTCCTATCCAAGAATGTGACATATCTCTCCATGTGTTTGTATCACCTTTAATTTCTTTCATCAGTGTCTTATAATTTTCTGCATCCAGGTCTTTTGTCTCCTTAGGTAGGCTGAGCCCTAGATATGTTATGCTTTTTGTTGTAATGGTAAAGAGGAGGGTTTTCTACATTCCCTTTCAGAAGTTTCATCATTAGTATATACGAATGGCAGCGATTTCAGTACACTAATTTTGTATCATGCTCCTTTACCAAATTCATTGATTACCTCTCGTATGTTCTTGGTAGCCTCTTTAGTAATCCGTATATATAGTATCATGTCACCGGCAAACAGTGACAGCTTTACTTCTTCTTTCCAGCAGTGTGTTTTGAATGCAAACAGGTTGTCTGCCTTCTGGGTATAACAGCTAGAGATGCTATTTAAATAAGAGTTGGCATTTAGAGTTGTTGCCAGAAGGAGTTTTAGGATGGGATTCCATGAAGTGAATGCATTTCTCGTGAAAAAAAGAACATGAAATTTGGGAGACTACAGGAATCTGTGTTTTGGACGGAATTTTCTTCCTTCAGTACAAACACGTTGCAAATAGAATCCACAGTCTCTGGAGACAGGGTGTTTAGTACTGTAATGAAGTTAAAATGAGGCCATCAGGTTTTGCCCTAATTCAGTACGATTGGTGTCCTTGGATTGTAGATGGCTATGTTTGTCTTGTTACTCTCTCTGTATATATCAATGGGCTAATTTCTGTTAGGTCATGTAATCTGTGGTCCTTGCTTCTGGCAGCCCTAGCAATAAATGCACCCTTCATAACGAAGGATGAGGCATTATCTTTTGATCATTCTAAAAGTCCTTAACAGAAAAGACAGCCCTTTCAAGGAAAAAAGGGATCTGCATGACTAGCTGTTTCCAGAGTCTCCAGTGTGTCAGACTTCCCTGAATATTTTAGACTTCCCAGCACTCACAATACTTAAGACAATTCAATGAAATTTCTCAATCTCAATCTCTCTCTCAATCTCTCGTGCTCTCTTCCCTCCTCTCCAGCCCACCTCAGGCAGCTAATGGGTTCTCTTCCTCTGTAGAACCCAGACTAAAACACTTGTGTTATATCCAGGGGTGGAACTATGGGATCATAAGGTAACTGCCTTTGTACGTTTTGAAGACAAGATAAGAGATTTTTCAAAGTGTTTGCTATATTTTACATTCCACCAGCAAAGTATTAGACTTCCATTTCTTCCATATTCTTTGTATTTTTTTAGTTTTTTAACTTTAATTTGATTTTAATTTTTATTTTCTTGAATCGGTCATCAATTTTATACACATCAGTGTATACATATCAATCCCTTTGCCCAATTGAGCACACCACCATCACCGCCCCACTGCTGTTTTCCTCCCTTGGTGTGCATACTTTTGTTCACTCCATCTGTGTCTCAACATCTGCCCTGCAAACCGGTTCATATGTACCATTTCTCTAGGTTCCACATACATGTGTGAATGGACGATATTTGTTTTTCACTTTCTGACTGACTTCACTCTGTATGACAGTCTCTAAATCCATCCACGTCTCCACAAATGACTCAATTTCATTCCTTTTCATGCCTGAGGAATATTCCAATGTCTATATGTACCACAACTTCCTTATCCATTGGCCTGTCGATGGACATTTAGGTTGCTTCCATGACCGGGGTGTTGTAAATACTGCTGCAGTGAACATTGGGGTGCATGTGTCTTTTGGAAGTACGCTGTTCTCTGGGTTTATGCCCAGCAGTGGGATTGCTGGCTCCTATGGTAGTTGTATTCTTCGTTTCTTAAGGAACCTCCATACTGTTCTCCATAGTGACTGTATCAATTTAGATTCCCACCAACAGTGCAAGAGTGTTCCCTTTCTCCACACCCTCTCCAGCATTTATTGTTTCTAGCTTATCTGACGCTGGTCATTCTGAGAGGTGTGAGATGATATCTCCTCGTAGTTTTGATTTCCTTTCCGTAACGATTAGTGATGGGGAGCATTCTTTCATGTGTTTGTGGGCAATCTGTCTATCTTCTGTGGGGAAATGTCTCTTTAGGTCTTCAGCCCACTATTGGATTGCGTTTTTTTTATTTTTGATATTGAGCTGCATGAGCTGCTTGTAAATTTTGGAGATGAATCCTTTGTCTGTTGCTTCCTTTGCAAATATGTTCTTCCATTTTAAGGGTGGTCTTTTCGTCTTGCGTATGGTTGCATTGGCTGTGCAAATCTTTGAAGTTGCATTAGGTCCCGGTTGTTTATTTTTGTCTTTATTTCCATTTCTCTAGGAGGTGGTCAAAAAGGATCTTGCTGTAATTTCTGTCATAGAGTGTTCTGCTGATGTTTTCCCCTAAGAGTTCGCTAGTGCCTGTCCTTACATTTAGGTGTTTAATCCATTTTGAGTTTATTTTTGAGTATGGGGTTAGGGAGTGTTCTCATTTCATACTTTTCCAGGTACCTGTCCAGTTTTCCCAGCACCACTTATTGAAGAGGCTGTCTTTTCCCCACTCTATATTCTTCCTTCTTTACCAAACAGAAGGTGACCATAAGTGCGTGTGTTTATCTCTGGGCATTCTATCCTGTGCCTTGGATCTATATTTCTGTTTCTGTGCCAGTACCATAATGTCTTGATTACTGTAGCTTTGCAGTGTCGTCTGAAGTCAGGGAGCCTGATTCCTCCAGCTCCATTTTTCACTTTCAAGAATGCTTTGGCTATTCGGGGTCTTATGTGTTCCCATACAAATGGTGACATTTTTGATTCTAGATCTGTGAAAAATGCCAGTGGTAGTTTGATAGGGATTGCATTAAATCGGTAGCTTGCTTTGGGTAGTAGAGTCATTTTCACAATGTTGATTCTTCCTATCCAAGAATGTGACATATCTCTCCATGTGTTTGTATCACCTTTAATTTCTTTCATCAGCGTCTTATAATTTTCTGCATCCAGGTCTTTTGTCTCCTTAGGTAGGCTGAGCCCTAGATATGTTATGCTTTTTGTTGTAATGGTAAAGAGGAGGGTTTTCTACATTCCCTTTCAGAAGTTTCATCATTAGTATATACGAATGGCAGCGATTTCAGTACACTAATTTTGTATCATGCTCCTTTACCAAATTCATTGATTACCTCTCGTATGTTCTTGGTAGCCTCTTTAGTAATCCGTATATATAGTATCATGTCACCGGCAAACAGTGACAGCTTTACTTCTTCTTTCCAGCAGTGTGTTTTGAATGCAAACAGGTTGTCTGCCTTCTGGGTATAACAGCTAGAGATGCTATTTAAATAAGAGTTGGCATTTAGAGTTGTTGCCAGAAGGAGTTTTAGGATGGGATTCCATGAAGTGAATGCATTTCTCGTGAAAAAAAGAACATGAAATTTGGGAGACTACAGGAATCTGTGTTTTGGACGGAATTTTCTTCCTTCAGTACAAACACGTTGCAAATAGAATCCACAGTCTCTGGAGACAGGGTGTTTAGTACTGTAATGAAGTTAAAATGAGGCCATCAGGTTTTGCCCTAATTCAGTACGATTGGTGTCCTTGGATTGTAGATGGCTATGTTTGTCTTGTTACTCTCTCTGTATATATCAATGGGCTAATTTCTGTTAGGTCATGTAATCTGTGGTCCTTGCTTCTGGCAGCCCTAGCAATAAATGCACCCTTCATAACGAAGGATGAGGCATTATCTTTTGATCATTCTAAAAGTCCTTAACAGAAAAGACAGCCCTTTCAAGGAAAAAAGGGATCTGCATGACTAGCTGTTTCCAGAGTCTCCAGTGTGTCAGACTTCCCTGAATATTTTAGACTTCCCAGCACTCACAATACTTAAGACAATTCAATGAAATCTCTCAATCTCAATCTCTCTCTCAATCTCTCGTGCTCTCTTCCCTCCTCTCCAGCCCACCTCAGGCAGCTAATGGGTTCTCTTCCTCTGTAGAACCCAGACTAAAACACTTGTGTTATATCCAGGGGTGAAACTATGGGATCATAAGGTAACTGCCTTTGTACGTTTTGAAGACAAGATAAGAGATTTTTCAAAGTGTTTGCTATATTTTACATTCCACCAGCAAAGTATTAGACTTCCATTTCTTCCATATTCTTTGTATTTTTTTAGTTTTTTAACTTTAATTTGATTTTAATTTTTATTTTCTTGAATCGGTCATCAATTTTATACACATCAGTGTATACATATCAATCCCTTTGCCCAATTGAGCACACCACCATCACCGCCCCACTGCTGTTTTCCTCCCTTGGTGTGCATACTTTTGTTCACTCCATCTGTGTCTCAACATCTGCCCTGCAAACCGGTTCATATGTACCATTTCTCTAGGTTCCACATACATGTGTGAATGGACGATATTTGTTTTTCACTTTCTGACTGACTTCACTCTGTATGACAGTCTCTAAATCCATCCACGTCTCCACAAATGACTCAATTTCATTCCTTTTCATGCCTGAGGAATATTCCAATGTCTATATGTACCACAACTTCCTTATCCATTGGCCTGTCGATGGACATTTAGGTTGCTTCCATGACCGGGGTGTTGTAAATACTGCTGCAGTGAACATTGGGGTGCATGTGTCTTTTGGAAGTACGCTGTTCTCTGGGTTTATGCCCAGCAGTGGGATTGCTGGCTCCTATGGTAATTGTATTCTTCGTTTCTTAAGGAACCTCCATACTGTTCTCCATAGTGACTGTATCAATTTAGATTCCCACCAACAGTGCAAGAGTGTTCCCTTTCTCCACACCCTCTCCAGCATTTATTGTTTCTAGCTTATCTGACGCTGGTCATTCTGAGAGGTGTGAGATGATATCTCCTCGTAGTTTTGATTTCCTTTCCGTAACGATTAGTGATGGGGAGCATTCTTTCATGTGTTTGTGGGCAATCTGTCTATCTTCTGTGGGGAAATGTCTCTTTAGGTCTTCAGCCCACTATTGGATTGCGTTTTTTTTATTTTTGATATTGAGCTGCATGAGCTGCTTGTAAATTTTGGAGATGAATCCTTTGTCTGTTGCTTCCTTTGCAAATATGTTCTTCCATTTTAAGGGTGGTCTTTTCGTCTTGCGTATGGTTGCGTTGGCTGTGCAAATCTTTGAAGTTGCATTAGGTCCCGGTTGTTTATTTTTGTCTTTATTTCCATTTCTCTAGGAGGTGGTCAAAAAGGATCTTGCTGTAATTTCTGTCATAGAGTGTTCTGCTGATGTTTTCCCCTAAGAGTTCGCTAGTGCCTGTCCTTACATTTAGGTGTTTAATCCATTTTGAGTTTATTTTTGAGTATGGGGTTAGGGAGTGTTCTCATTTCATACTTTTCCAGGTACCTGTCCAGTTTTCCCAGCACCACTTATTGAAGAGGCTGTCTTTTCCCCACTCTATATTCTTCCTTCTTTACCAAACAGAAGGTGACCATAAGTGCGTGTGTTTATCTCTGGGCATTCTATCCTGTGCCTTGGATCTATATTTCTGTTTCTGTGCCAGTACCATAATGTCTTGATTACTGTAGCTTTGCAGTGTCGTCTGAAGTCAGGGAGCCTGATTCCTCCAGCTCCATTTTTCACTTTCAAGAATGCTTTGGCTATTCGGGGTCTTATGTGTTCCCATACAAATGGTGACATTTTTGATTCTAGATCTGTGAAAAATGCCAGTGGTAGTTTGATAGGGATTGCATTAAATCGGTAGCTTGCTTTGGGTAGTAGAGTCATTTTCACAATGTTGATTCTTCCTATGCAAGAATGTGACATATCTCTCCATGTGTTTGTATCACCTTTAATTTCTTTCATCAGCGTCTTATAATTTTCTGCATCCAGGTCTTTTGTCTCCTTAGGTAGGCTGAGCCCTAGATATGTTATGCTTTTTGTTGTAATGGTAAAGAGGAGGGTTTTCTACATTCCCTTTCAGAAGTTTCATCATTAGTATATACGAATGGCAGCGATTTCAGTACACTAATTTTGTATCATGCTCCTTTACCAAATTCATTGATTACCTCTCGTATGTTCTTGGTAGCCTCTTTAGTAATCCGTATATATAGTATCATGTCACCGGCAAACAGTGACAGCTTTACTTCTTCTTTCCAGCAGTGTGTTTTGAATGCAAACAGGTTGTCTGCCTTCTGGGTATAACAGCTAGAGATGCTATTTAAATAAGAGTTGGCATTTAGAGTTGTTGCCAGAAGGAGTTTTAGGATGGGATTCCATGAAGTGAATGCATTTCTCGTGAAAAAAAGAACATGAAATTTGGGAGACTACAGGAATCTGTGTTTTGGACGGAATTTTCTTCCTTCAGTACAAACACGTTGCAAATAGAATCCACAGTCTCTGGAGACAGGGTGTTTAGTACTGTAATGAAGTTAAAATGAGGCCATCAGGTTTTGCCCTAATTCAGTACGATTGGTGTCCTTGGATTGTAGATGGCTATGTTTGTCTTGTTACTCTCTCTGTATATATCAATGGGCTAATTTCTGTTAGGTCATGTAATCTGTGGTCCTTGCTTCTGGCAGCCCTAGCAATAAATGCACCCTTCATAACGAAGGATGAGGCATTATCTTTTGATCATTCTAAAAGTCCTTAACAGAAAAGACAGCCCTTTCAAGGAAAAAAGGGATCTGCATGACTAGCTGTTTCCAGAGTCTCCAGTGTGTCAGACTTCCCTGAATATTTTAGACTTCCCAGCACTCACAATACTTAAGACAATTCAATGAAATCTCTCAATCTCAATCTCTCTCTCAATCTCTCGTGCTCTCTTCCCTCCTCTCCAGCCCACCTCAGGCAGCTAATGGGTTCTCTTCCTCTGTAGAACCCAGACTAAAACACTTGTGTTATATCCAGGGGTGGAACTATGGGATCATAAGGTAACTGCCTTTGTACGTTTTGAAGACAAGATAAGAGATTTTTCAAAGTGTTTGCTATATTTTACATTCCACCAGCAAAGTATTAGACTTCCATTTCTTCCATATTCTTTGTATTTTTTTAGTTTTTTAACTTTAATTTGATTTTAATTTTTATTTTCTTGAATCGGTCATCAATTTTATACACATCAGTGTATACATATCAATCCCTTTGCCCAATTGAGCACACCACCATCACCGCCCCACTGCTGTTTTCCTCCCTTGGTGTGCATACTTTTGTTCACTCCATCTGTGTCTCAACATCTGCCCTGCAAACCGGTTCATATGTACCATTTCTCTAGGTTCCACATACATGTGTGAATGGACGATATTTGTTTTTCACTTTCTGACTGACTTCACTCTGTATGACAGTCTCTAAATCCATCCACGTCTCCACAAATGACTCAATTTCATTCCTTTTCATGCCTGAGGAATATTCCAATGTCTATATGTACCACAACTTCCTTATCCATTGGCCTGTCGATGGACATTTAGGTTGCTTCCATGACCGGGGTGTTGTAAATACTGCTGCAGTGAACATTGGGGTGCATGTGTCTTTTGGAAGTACGCTGTTCTCTGGGTTTATGCCCAGCAGTGGGATTGCTGGCTCCTATGGTAGTTGTATTCTTCGTTTCTTAAGGAACCTCCATACTGTTCTCCATAGTGACTGTATCAATTTAGATTCCCACCAACAGTGCAAGAGTGTTCCCTTTCTCCACACCCTCTCCAGCATTTATTGTTTCTAGCTTATCTGACGCTGGTCATTCTGAGAGGTGTGAGATGATATCTCCTCGTAGTTTTGATTTCCTTTCCGTAACGATTAGTGATGGGGAGCATTCTTTCATGTGTTTGTGGGCAATCTGTCTATCTTCTGTGGGGAAATGTCTCTTTAGGTCTTCAGCCCACTATTGGATTGCGTTTTTTTTATTTTTGATATTGAGCTGCATGAGCTGCTTGTAAATTTTGGAGATGAATCCTTTGTCTGTTGCTTCCTTTGCAAATATGTTCTTCCATTTTAAGGGTGGTCTTTTCGTCTTGCGTATGGTTGCGTTGGCTGTGCAAATCTTTGAAGTTGCATTAGGTCCCGGTTGTTTATTTTTGTCTTTATTTCCATTTCTCTAGGAGGTGGTCAGAAAGGATCTTGCTGTAATTTCTGTCATAGAGTGTTCTGCTGATGTTTTCCCCTAAGAGTTCGCTAGTGCCTGTCCTTACATTTAGGTGTTTAATCCATTTTGAGTTTATTTTTGAGTATGGGGTTAGGGAGTGTTCTCATTTCATACTTTTCCAGGTACCTGTCCAGTTTTCCCAGCACCACTTATTGAAGAGGCTGTCTTTTCCCCACTCTATATTCTTCCTTCTTTACCAAACAGAAGGTGACCATAAGTGCGTGTGTTTATCTCTGGGCATTCTATCCTGTGCCTTGGATCTATATTTCTGTTTCTGTGCCAGTACCATAATGTCTTGATTACTGTAGCTTTGCAGTGTCGTCTGAAGTCAGGGAGCCTGATTCCTCCAGCTCCATTTTTCACTTTCAAGAATGCTTTGGCTATTCGGGGTCTTATGTGTTCCCATACAAATGGTGACATTTTTGATTCTAGATCTGTGAAAAATGCCAGTGGTAGTTTGATAGGGATTGCATTAAATCGGTAGCTTGCTTTGGGTAGTAGAGTCATTTTCACAATGTTGATTCTTCCTATCCAAGAATGTGACATATCTCTCCATGTGTTTGTATCACCTTTAATTTCTTTCATCAGCGTCTTATAATTTTCTGCATCCAGGTCTTTTGTCTCCTTAGGTAGGCTGAGCCCTAGATATGTTATGCTTTTTGTTGTAATGGTAAAGAGGAGGGTTTTCTACATTCACTTTCAGAAGTTTCATCATTAGTATATACGAATGGCAGCGATTTCAGTACACTAATTTTGTATCATGCTCCTTTACCAAATTCATTGATTACCTCTCGTATGTTCTTGGTAGCCTCTTTAGTAATCCGTATATATAGTATCATGTCACCGGCAAACAGTGACAGCTTTACTTCTTCTTTCCAGCAGTGTGTTTTGAATGCAAACAGGTTGTCTGCCTTCTGGGTATAACAGCTAGAGATGCTATTTAAATAAGAGTTGGCATTTAGAGTTGTTGCCAGAAGGAGTTTTAGGATGGGATTCCATGAAGTGAATGCATTTCTCGTGAAAAAAAGAACATGAAATTTGGGAGACTACAGGAATCTGTGTTTTGGACGGAATTTTCTTCCTTCAGTACAAACACGTTGCAAATAGAATCCACAGTCTCTGGAGACAGGGTGTTTAGTACTGTAATGAAGTTAAAATGAGGCCATCAGGTTTTGCCCTAATTCAGTACGATTGGTGTCCTTGGATTGTAGATGGCTATGTTTGTCTTGTTACTCTCTCTGTATATATCAATGGGCTAATTTCTGTTAGGTCATGTAATCTGTGGTCCTTGCTTCTGGCAGCCCTAGCAATAAATGCACCCTTCATAACGAAGGATGAGGCATTATCTTTTGATCATTCTAAAAGTCCTTAACAGAAAAGACAGCCCTTTCAAGGAAAAAAGGGATCTGCATGACTAGCTGTTTCCAGAGTCTCCAGTGTGTCAGACTTCCCTGAATATTTTAGACTTCCCAGCACTCACAATACTTAAGACAATTCAATGAAATCTCTCAATCTCAATCTCTCTCTCAATCTCTCGTGCTCTCTTCCCTCCTCTCCAGCCCACCTCAGGCAGCTAATGGGTTCTCTTCCTCTGTAGAACCCAGACTAAAACACTTGTGTTATATCCAGGGGTGGAACTATGGGATCATAAGGTAACTGCCTTTGTACGTTTTGAAGACAAGATAAGAGATTTTTCAAAGTGTTTGCTATATTTTACATTCCACCAGCAAAGTATTAGACTTCCATTTCTTCCATATTCTTTGTATTTTTTTAGTTTTTTAACTTTAATTTGATTTTAATTTTTATTTTCTTGAATCGGTCATCAATTTTATACACATCAGTGTATACATATCAATCCCTTTGCCCAATTGAGCACACCACCATCACCGCCCCACTGCTGTTTTCCTCCCTTGGTGTGCATACTTTTGTTCACTCCATCTGTGTCTCAACATCTGCCCTGCAAACCGGTTCATATGTACCATTTCTCTAGGTTCCACATACATGTGTGAATGGACGATATTTGTTTTTCACTTTCTGACTGACTTCACTCTGTATGACAGTCTCTAAATCCATCCACGTCTCCACAAATGACTCAATTTCATTCCTTTTCATGCCTGAGGAATATTCCAATGTCTATATGTACCACAACTTCCTTATCCATTGGCCTGTCGATGGACATTTAGGTTGCTTCCATGACCGGGGTGTTGTAAATACTGCTGCAGTGAACATTGGGGTGCATGTGTCTTTTGGAAGTACGCTGTTCTCTGGGTTTATGCCCAGCAGTGGGATTGCTGGCTCCTATGGTAGTTGTATTCTTCGTTTCTTAAGGAACCTCCATACTGTTCTCCATAGTGACTGTATCAATTTAGATTCCCACCAACAGTGCAAGAGTGTTCCCTTTCTCCACACCCTCTCCAGCATTTATTGTTTCTAGCTTATCTGACGCTGGTCATTCTGAGAGGTGTGAGATGATATCTCCTCGTAGTTTTGATTTCCTTTCCGTAACGATTAGTGATGGGGAGCATTCTTTCATGTGTTTGTGGGCAATCTGTCTATCTTCTGTGGGGAAATGTCTCTTTAGGTCTTCAGCCCACTATTGGATTGCGTTTTTTTTATTTTTGATATTGAGCTGCATGAGCTGCTTGTAAATTTTGGAGATGAATCCTTTGTCTGTTGCTTCCTTTGCAAATATGTTCTTCCATTTTAAGGGTGGTCTTTTCGTCTTGCGTATGGTTGCGTTGGCTGTGCAAATCTTTGAAGTTGCATTAGGTCCCGGTTGTTTATTTTTGTCTTTATTTCCATTTCTCTAGGAGGTGGTCAAAAAGGATCTTGCTGTAATTTCTGTCATAGAGTGTTCTGCTGATGTTTTCCCCTAAGAGTTCACTAGTGCCTGTCCTTACATTTAGGTGTTTAATCCATTTTGAGTTTATTTTTGAGTATGGGGTTAGGGAGTGTTCTCATTTCATACTTTTCCAGGTACCTGTCCAGTTTTCCCAGCACCACTTATTGAAGAGGCTGTCTTTTCCCCACTCTATATTCTTCCTTCTTTACCAAACAGAAGGTGACCATAAGTGCGTGTGTTTATCTCTGGGCATTCTATCCTGTGCCTTGGATCTATATTTCTGTTTCTGTGCCAGTACCATAATGTCTTGATTACTGTAGCTTTGCAGTGTCGTCTGAAGTCAGGGAGCCTGATTCCTCCAGCTCCATTTTTCACTTTCAAGAATGCTTTGGCTATTCGGGGTCTTATGTGTTCCCATACAAATGGTGACATTTTTGATTCTAGATCTGTGAAAAATGCCAGTGGTAGTTTGATAGGGATTGCATTAAATCGGTAGCTTGCTTTGGGTAGTAGAGTCATTTTCACAATGTTGATTCTTCCTATCCAAGAATGTGACATATCTCTCCATGTGTTTGTATCACCTTTAATTTCTTTCATCAGCGTCTTATAATTTTCTGCATCCAGGTCTTTTGTCTCCTTAGGTAGGCTGAGCCCTAGATATGTTATGCTTTTTGTTGTAATGGTAAAGAGGAGGGTTTTCTACATTCCCTTTCAGAAGTTTCATCATTAGTATATACGAATGGCAGCGATTTCAGTACACTAATTTTGTATCATGCTCCTTTACCAAATTCATTGATTACCTCTCGTATGTTCTTGGTAGCCTCTTTAGTAATCCGTATATATAGTATCATGTCACCGGCAAACAGTGACAGCTTTACTTCTTCTTTCCAGCAGTGTGTTTTGAATGCAAACAGGTTGTCTGCCTTCTGGGTATAACAGCTAGAGATGCTATTTAAATAAGAGTTGGCATTTAGAGTTGTTGCCAGAAGGAGTTTTAGGATGGGATTCCATGAAGTGAATGCATTTCTCGTGAAAAAAAGAACATGAAATTTGGGAGACTACAGGAATCTGTGTTTTGGCTGGAATTTTCTTCCTTCAGTACAAACACGTTGCAAATAGAATCCACAGTCTCTGGAGACAGGGTGTTTAGTACTGTAATGAAGTTAAAATGAGGCCATCAGGTTTTGCCCTAATTCAGTACGATTGGTGTCCTTGGATTGTAGATGGCTATGTTTGTCTTGTTACTCTCTCTGTATATATCAATGGGCTAATTTCTGTTAGGTCATGTAATCTGTGGTCCTTGCTTCTGGCAGCCCTAGCAATAAATGCACCCTTCATAACGAAGGATGAGGCATTATCTTTTGTTCATTCTAAAAGTCCTTAACAGAAAAGACAGCCCTTTCAAGGAAAAAAGGGATCTGCATGACTAGCTGTTTCCAGAGTCTCCAGTGTGTCAGACTTCCCTGAATATTTTAGACTTCCCAGCACTCACAATACTTAAGACAATTCAATGAAATCTCTCAATCTCAATCTCTCTCTCAATCTCTCGTGCTCTCTTCCCTCCTCTCCAGCCCACCTCAGGCAGCTAATGGGTTCTCTTCCTCTGTAGAACCCAGACTAAAACACTTGTGTTATATCCAGGGGTGGAACTATGGGATCATAAGGTAACTGCCTTTGTACGTTTTGAAGACAAGATAAGAGATTTTTCAAAGTGTTTGCTATATTTTACATTCCACCAGCAAAGTATTAGACTTCCATTTCTTCCATATTCTTTGTATTTTTTTAGTTTTTTAACTTTAATTTGATTTTAATTTTTATTTTCTTGAATCGGTCATCAATTTTATACACATCAGTGTATACATATCAATCCCTTTGCCCAATTGAGCACACCACCATCACCGCCCCACTGCTGTTTTCCTCCCTTGGTGTGCATACTTTTGTTCACTCCATCTGTGTCTCAACATCTGCCCTGCAAACCGGTTAATATGTACCATTTCTCTAGGTTCCACATACATGTGTGAATGGACGATATTTGTTTTTCACTTTCTGACTGACTTCACTCTGTATGACAGTCTCTAAATCCATCCACGTCTCCACAAATGACTCAATTTCATTCCTTTTCATGCCTGAGGAATATTCCAATGTCTATATGTACCACAACTTCCTTATCCATTGGCCTGTCGATGGACATTTAGGTTGCTTCCATGACCGGGGTGTTGTAAATACTGCTGCAGTGAACATTGGGGTGCATGTGTCTTTTGGAAGTACGCTGTTCTCTGGGTTTATGCCCAGCAGTGGGATTGCTGGCTCCTATGGTAGTTGTATTCTTCGTTTCTTAAGGAACCTCCATACTGTTCTCCATAGTGACTGTATCAATTTAGATTCCCACCAACAGTGCAAGAGTGTTCCCTTTCTCCACACCCTCTCCAGCATTTATTGTTTCTAGCTTATCTGACGCTGGTCATTCTGAGAGGTGTGAGATGATATCTCCTCGTAGTTTTGATTTCCTTTCCGTAACGATTAGTGATGGGGAGCATTCTTTCATGTGTTTGTGGGCAATCTGTCTATCTTCTGTGGGGAAATGTCTCTTTAGGTCTTCAGCCCACTATTGGATTGGGTTTTTTTTATTTTTGATATTGAGCTGCATGAGCTGCTTGTAAATTTTGGAGATGAATCCTTTGTCTGTTGCTTCCTTTGCAAATATGTTCTTCCATTTTAAGGGTGGTCTTTTCGTCTTGCGTATGGTTGCGTTGGCTGTGCAAATCTTTGAAGTTGCATTAGGTCCCGGTTGTTTATTTTTGTCTTTATTTCCATTTCTCTAGGAGGTGGTCAAAAAGGATCTTGCTGTAATTTCTGTCATAGAGTGTTCTGCTGATGTTTTCCCATAAGAGTTCGCTAGTGCCTGTCCTTACATTTAGGTGTTTAATCCATTTTGAGTTTATTTTTGAGTATGGGGTTAGGGAGTGTTCTCATTTCATACTTTTCCAAGTACCTGTCTAGTTTTCCCAGCACCACTTATTGAAGAGGCTGTCTTTTCCCCACTCTATATTCTTCCTTCTTTACCAAACAGAAGGTGACCATAAGTGCGTGTGTTTATCTCTGGGCATTCTATCCTGTGCCTTGGATCTATATTTCTGTTTCTGTGCCAGTACCATAATGTCTTGATTACTGTAGCTTTGCAGTGTCGTCTGAAGTCAGGGAGCCTGATTCCTCCAGCTCCATTTTTCACTTTCAAGAATGCTTTGGCTATTCGGGGTCTTATGTGTTCCCATACAAATGGTGACATTTTTGATTCTAGATCTGTGAAAAATGCCAGTGGTAGTTTGATAGGGATTGCATTAAATCGGTAGCTTGCTTTGGGTAGTAGAGTCATTTTCACAATGTTGATTCTTCCTATCCAAGAATGTGACATATCTCTCCATGTGTTTGTATCACCTTTAATTTCTTTCATCAGCGTCTTATAATTTTCTGCATCCAGGTCTTTTGTCTCCTTAGGTAGGCTGAGCCCTAGATATGTTATGCTTTTTGTTGTAATGGTAAAGAGGAGGGTTTTCTACATTCACTTTCAGAAGTTTCATCATTAGTATATACGAATGGCAGCGATTTCAGTACACTAATTTTGTATCATGCTCCTTTACCAAATTCATTGATTACCTCTCGTATGTTCTTGGTAGCCTCTTTAGTAATCCGTATATATAGTATCATGTCACCGGCAAACAGTGACAGCTTTACTTCTTCTTTCCAGCAGTGTGTTTTGAATGCAAACAGGTTGTCTGCCTTCTGGGTATAACAGCTAGAGATGCTATTTAAATAAGAGTTGGCATTTAGAGTTGTTGCCAGAAGGAGTTTTAGGATGGGATTCCATGAAGTGAATGCATTTCTCGTGAAAAAAAGAACATGAAATTTGGGAGACTACAGGAATCTGTGTTTTGGCTGGAATTTTCTTCCTTCAGTACAAACACGTTGCAAATAGAATCCACAGTCTCTGGAGACAGGGTGTTTAGTACTGTAATGAAGTTCAAATGAGGCCATCAGGTTTTGCCCTAATTCAGTACGATTGGTGTCCTTGGATTGTAGATGGCTATGTTTGTCTTGTTACTCTCTCTGTATATATCAATGGGCTAATTTCTGTTAGGTCGTGTAATCTGTGGTCCTTGCTTCTGGCAGCCCTAGCAATAAATGCACCCTTCATAACGAAGGATGAGGCATTATCTTTTGTTCATTCTAAAAGTCCTTAACAGAAAAGACAGCCCTTTCAAGGAAAAAAGGGATCTGCATGACTAGCTGTTTCCAGAGTCTCCAGTGTGTCAGACTTCCCTGAATATTTTAGACTTCCCAGCACTCACAATACTTAAGACAATTCAATGAAATCTCTCAATCTCAATCTCTCTCTCAATCTCTCGTGCTCTCTTCCCTCCTCTCCAGCCCACCTCAGGCAGCTAATGGGTTCTCTTCCTCTGTAGAACCCAGACTAAAACACTTGTGTTATATCCAGGGGTGGAACTATGGGATCATAAGGTAACTGCCTTTGTACGTTTTGAAGACAAGATAAGAGATTTTTCAAAGTGTTTGCTATATTTTACATTCCACCAGCAAAGTATTAGACTTCCATTTCTTCCATATTCTTTGTATTTTTTTAGTTTTTTAACTTTAATTTGATTTTAATTTTTATTTTCTTGAATCGGTCATCAATTTTATACACATCAGTGTATACATATCAATCCCTTTGCCCAATTGAGCACACCACCATCACCGCCCCACTGCTGTTTTCCTCCCTTGGTGTGCATACTTTTGTTCACTCCATCTGTGTCTCAACATCTGCCCTGCAAACCGGTTCATATGTACCATTTCTCTAGGTTCCACATACATGTGTGAATGGACGATATTTGTTTTTCACTTTCTGACTGACTTCACTCTGTATGACAGTCTCTAAATCCATCCACGTCTCCACAAATGACTCAATTTCATTCCTTTTCATGCCTGAGGAATATTCCAATGTCTATATGTACCACAACTTCCTTATCCATTGGCCTGTCGATGGACATTTAGGTTGCTTCCATGACCGGGGTGTTGTAAATACTGCTGCAGTGAACATTGGGGTGCATGTGTCTTTTGGAAGTACGCTGTTCTCTGGGTTTATGCCCAGCAGTGGGATTGCTGGCTCCTATGGTAGTTGTATTCTTCGTTTCTTAAGGAACCTCCATACTGTTCTCCATAGTGACTGTATCAATTTAGATTCCCACCAACAGTGCAAGAGTGTTCCCTTTCTCCACACCCTCTCCAGCATTTATTGTTTCTAGCTTATCTGACGCTGGTCATTCTGAGAGGTGTGAGATGATATCTCCTCGTAGTTTTGATTTCCTTTCCGTAACGATTAGTGATGGGGAGCATTCTTTCATGTGTTTGTGGGCAATCTGTCTATCTTCTGTGGGGAAATGTCTCTTTAGGTCTTCAGCCCACTATTGGATTGCGTTTTTTTTATTTTTGATATTGAGCTGCATGAGCTGCTTGTAAATTTTGGAGATGAATCCTTTGTCTGTTGCTTCCTTTGCAAATATGTTCTTCCATTTTAAGGGTGGTCTTTTCGTCTTGCGTATGGTTGCGTTGGCTGTGCAAATCTTTGAAGTTGCATTAGGTCCCGGTTGTTTATTTTTGTCTTTATTTCCATTTCTCTAGGAGGTGGTCAAAAAGGATCTTGCTGTAATTTCTGTCATAGAGTGTTCTGCTGATGTTTTCCCCTAAGAGTTCGCTAGTGCCTGTCCTTACATTTAGGTGTTTAATCCATTTTGAGTTTATTTTTGAGTATGGGGTTAGGGAGTGTTCTCATTTCATACTTTTCCAGGTACCTGTCCAGTTTTCCCAGCACCACTTATTGAAGAGGCTGTCTTTTCCCCACTCTATATTCTTCCTTCTTTACCAAACAGAAGGTGACCATAAGTGCGTGTGTTTATCTCTGGGCATTCTATCCTGTGCCTTGGATCTATATTTCTGTTTCTGTGCCAGTACCATAATGTCTTGATTACTGTAGCTTTGCAGTGTCGTCTGAAGTCAGGGAGCCTGATTCCTCCAGCTCCATTTTTCACTTTCAAGAATGCTTTGGCTATTCGGGGTCTTATGTGTTCCCATACAAATGGTGACATTTTTGATTCTAGATCTGTGAAAAATGCCAGTGGTAGTTTGATAGGGATTGCATTAAATCGGTAGCTTGCTTTGGGTAGTAGAGTCATTTTCACAATGTTGATTCTTCCTATCCAAGAATGTGACATATCTCTCCATGTGTTTGTATCACCTTTAATTTCTTTCATCAGCGTCTTATAATTTTCTGCATCCAGGTCTTTTGTCTCCTTAGGTAGGCTGAGCCCTAGATATGTTATGCTTTTTGTTGTAATGGTAAAGAGGAGGGTTTTCTACATTCACTTTCAGAAGTTTCATCATTAGTATATACGAATGGCAGCGATTTCAGTACACTAATTTTGTATCATGCTCCTTTACCAAATTCATTGATTACCTCTCGTATGTTCTTGGTAGCCTCTTTAGTAATCCGTATATATAGTATCATGTCACCGGCAAACAGTGACAGCTTTACTTCTTCTTTCCAGCAGTGTGTTTTGAATGCAAACAGGTTGTCTGCCTTCTGGGTATAACAGCTAGAGATGCTATTTAAATAAGAGTTGGCATTTAGAGTTGTTGCCAGAAGGAGTTTTAGGATGGGATTCCATGAAGTGAATGCATTTCTCGTGAAAAAAAGAACATGAAATTTGGGAGACTACAGGAATCTGTGTTTTGGCTGGAATTTTCTTCCTTCAGTACAAACACGTTGCAAATAGAATCCACAGTCTCTGGAGACAGGGTGTTTAGTACTGTAATGAAGTTCAAATGAGGCCATCAGGTTTTGCCCTAATTCAGTACGATTGGTGTCCTTGGATTGTAGATGGCTATGTTTGTCTTGTTACTCTCTCTGTATATATCAATGGGCTAATTTCTGTTAGGTCATGTAATCTGTGGTCCTTGCTTCTGGCAGCCCTAGCAATAAATGCACCCTTCATAACGAAGGATGAGGCATTATCTTTTGATCATTCTAAAAGTCCTTAACAGAAAAGACAGCCCTTTCAAGGAAAAAAGGGATCTGCATGACTAGCTGTTTCCAGAGTCTCCAGTGTGTCAGACTTCCCTGAATATTTTAGACTTCCCAGCACTCACAATACTTAAGACAATTCAATGAAATCTCTCAATCTCAATCTCTCTCTCAATCTCTCGTGCTCTCTTCCCTCCTCTCCAGCCCACCTCAGGCAGCTAATGGGTTCTCTTCCTCTGTAGAACCCAGACTAAAACACTTGTGTTATATCCAGGGGTGGAACTATGGGATCATAAGGTAACTGCCTTTGTACGTTTTGAAGACAAGATAAGAGATTTTTCAAAGTGTTTGCTATATTTTACATTCCAGCAGCAAAGTATTAGACTTCCATTTCTTCCATATTCTTTGTATTTTTTTAGTTTTTTAACTTTAATTTGATTTTAATTTTTATTTTCTTGAATCGGTCATCAATTTTATACACATCAGTGTATACATATCAATCCCTTTGCCCAATTGAGCACACCACCATCACCGCCCCACTGCTGTTTTCCTCCCTTGGTGTGCATACTTTTGTTCACTCCATCTGTGTCTCAACATCTGCCCTGCAAACCGGTTCATATGTACCATTTCTCTAGGTTCCACATACATGTGTGAATGGACGATATTTGTTTTTCACTTTCTGACTGACTTCACTCTGTATGACAGTCTCTAAATCCATCCACGTCTCCACAAATGACTCAATTTCATTCCTTTTCATGCCTGAGGAATATTCCAATGTCTATATGTACCACAACTTCCTTATCCATTGGCCTGTCGATGGACATTTAGGTTGCTTCCATGACCGGGGTGTTGTAAATACTGCTGCAGTGAACATTGGGGTGCATGTGTCTTTTGGAAGTACGCTGTTCTCTGGGTTTATGCCCAGCAGTGGGATTGCTGGCTCCTATGGTAGTTGTATTCTTCGTTTCTTAAGGAACCTCCATACTGTTCTCCATAGTGACTGTATCAATTTAGATTCCCACCAACAGTGCAAGAGTGTTCCCTTTCTCCACACCCTCTCCAGCATTTATTGTTTCTAGCTTATCTGATGCTGGTCATTCTGAGAGGTGTGAGATGATATCTCCTCGTAGTTTTGATTTCCTTTCCGTAACGATTAGTGATGGGGAGCATTCTTTCATGTGTTTGTGGGCAATCTGTCTATCTTCTGTGGGGAAATGTCTCTTTAGGTCTTCAGCCCACTATTGGATTGCGTTTTTTTTATTTTTGATATTGAGCTGCATGAGCTGCTTGTAAATTTTGGAGATGAATCCTTTGTCTGTTGCTTCCTTTGCAAATATGTTCTTCCATTTTAAGGGTGGTCTTTTCGTCTTGCGTATGGTTGCGTTGGCTGTGCAAATCTTTGAAGTTGCATTAGGTCCCGGTTGTTTATTTTTGTCTTTATTTCCATTTCTCTAGGAGGTGGTCAAAAAGGATCTTGCTGTAATTTCTGTCATAGAGTGTTCTGCTGATGTTTTCCCCTAAGAGTTCGCTAGTGCCTGTCCTTACATTTAGGTGTTTAATCCATTTTGAGTTTATTTTTGAGTATGGGGTTAGGGAGTGTTCTCATTTCATACTTTTCCAGGTACCTGTCCAGTTTTCCCAGCACCACTTATTGAAGAGGCTGTCTTTTCCCCACTCTATATTCTTCCTTCTTTACCAAACAGAAGGTGACCATAAGTGCGTGTGTTTATCTCTGGGCATTCTATCCTGTGCCTTGGATCTATATTTCTGTTTCTGTGCCAGTACCATAATGTCTTGATTACTGTAGCTTTGCAGTGTCGTCTGAAGTCAGGGAGCCTGATTCCTCCAGCTCCATTTTTCACTTTCAAGAATGCTTTGGCTATTCGGGGTCTTATGTGTTCCCATACAAATGGTGACATTTTTGATTCTAGATCTGTGAAAAATGCCAGTGGTAGTTTGATAGGGATTGCATTAAATCGGTAGCTTGCTTTGGGTAGTAGAGTCATTTTCACAATGTTGATTCTTCCTATCCAAGAATGTGACATATCTCTCCATGTGTTTGTATCACCTTTAATTTCTTTCATCAGCGTCTTATAATTTTCTGCATCCAGGTCTTTTGTCTCCTTAGGTAGGCTGAGCCCTAGATATGTTATGCTTTTTGTTGTAATGGTAAAGAGGAGGGTTTTCTACATTCACTTTCAGAAGTTTCATCATTAGTATATACGAATGGCAGCGATTTCAGTACACTAATTTTGTATCATGCTCCTTTACCAAATTCATTGATTACCTCTCGTATGTTCTTGGTAGCCTCTTTAGTAATCCGTATATATAGTATCATGTCACCGGCAAACAGTGACAGCTTTACTTCTTCTTTCCAGCAGTGTGTTTTGAATGCAAACAGGTTGTCTGCCTTCTGGGTATAACAGCTAGAGATGCTATTTAAATAAGAGTTGGCATTTAGAGTTGTTGCCAGAAGGAGTTTTAGGATGGGATTCCATGAAGTGAATGCATTTCTCGTGAAAAAAAGAACATGAAATTTGGGAGACTACAGGAATCTGTGTTTTGGACGGAATTTTCTTCCTTCAGTACAAACACGTTGCAAATAGAATCCACAGTCTCTGGAGACAGGGTGTTTAGTACTGTAATGAAGTTAAAATGAGGCCATCAGGTTTTGCCCTAATTCAGTACGATTGGTGTCCTTGGATTGTAGATGGCTATGTTTGTCTTGTTACTCTCTCTGTATATATCAATGGGCTAATTTCTGTTAGGTCATGTAATCTGTGGTCCTTGCTTCTGGCAGCCCTAGCAATAAATGCACCCTTCATAACGAAGGATGAGGCATTATCTTTTGATCATTCTAAAAGTCCTTAACAGAAAAGACAGCCCTTTCAAGGAAAAAAGGGATCTGCATGACTAGCTGTTTCCAGAGTCTCCAGTGTGTCAGACTTCCCTGAATATTTTAGACTTCCCAGCACTCACAATACTTAAGACAATTCAATGAAATCTCTCAATCTCAATCTCTCTCTCAATCTCTCGTGCTCTCTTCCCTCCTCTCCAGCCCACCTCAGGCAGCTAATGGGTTCTCTTCCTCTGTAGAACCCAGACTAAAACACTTGTGTTATATCCAGGGGTGGAACTATGGGATCATAAGGTAACTGCCTTTGTACGTTTTGAAGACAAGATAAGAGATTTTTCAAAGTGTTTGCTATATTTTACATTCCACCAGCAAAGTATTAGACTTCCATTTCTTCCATATTCTTTGTATTTTTTTAGTTTTTTAACTTTAATTTGATTTTAATTTTTATTTTCTTGAATCGGTCATCAATTTTATACACATCAGTGTATACATATCAATCCCTTTGCCCAATTGAGCACACCACCATCACCGCCCCACTGCTGTTTTCCTCCCTTGGTGTGCATACTTTTGTTCACTCCATCTGTGTCTCAACATCTGCCCTGCAAACCGGTTCATATGTACCATTTCTCTAGGTTCCACATACATGTGTGAATGGACGATATTTGTTTTTCACTTTCTGACTGACTTCACTCTGTATGACAGTCTCTAAATCCATCCACGTCTCCACAAATGACTCAATTTCATTCCTTTTCATGCCTGAGGAATATTCCAATGTCTATATGTACCACAACTTCCTTATCCATTGGCCTGTCGATGGACATTTAGGTTGCTTCCATGACCGGGGTGTTGTAAATACTGCTGCAGTGAACATTGGGGTGCATGTGTCTTTTGGAAGTACGCTGTTCTCTGGGTTTATGCCCAGCAGTGGGATTGCTGGCTCCTATGGTAGTTGTATTCTTCGTTTCTTAAGGAACCTCCATACTGTTCTCCATAGTGACTGTATCAATTTAGATTCCCACCAACAGTGCAAGAGTGTTCCCTTTCTCCACACCCTCTCCAGCATTTATTGTTTCTAGCTTATCTGACGCTGGTCATTCTGAGAGGTGTGAGATGATATCTCCTCGTAGTTTTGATTTCCTTTCCGTAACGATTAGTGATGGGGAGCATTCTTTCATGTGTTTGTGGGCAATCTGTCTATCTTCTGTGGGGAAATGTCTCTTTAGGTCTTCAGCCCACTATTGGATTGCGTTTTTTTTATTTTTGATATTGAGCTGCATGAGCTGCTTGTAAATTTTGGAGATGAATCCTTTGTCTGTTGCTTCCTTTGCAAATATGTTCTTCCATTTTAAGGGTGGTCTTTTCGTCTTGCGTATGGTTGCGTTGGCTGTGCAAATCTTTGAAGTTGCATTAGGTCCCGGTTGTTTCTTTTTGTCTTTATTTCCATTTCTCTAGGAGGTGGTCAAAAAGGATCTTGCTGTAATTTCTGTCATAGAGTGTTCTGCTGATGTTTTCCCCTAAGAGTTTGATAGTGCCTGTCCTTACATTTAGGTGTTTAATCCATTTTGAGTTTATTTTTGAGTATGGGGTTAGGGAGTGTTCTCATTTCATACTTTTCCAGGTACCTGTCCAGTTTTCCCAGCACCACTTATTGAAGAGGCTGTCTTTTCCCCACTCTATATTCTTCCTTCTTTACCAAACAGAAGGTGACCATAAGTGCGTGTGTTTATCTCTGGGCATTCTATCCTGTGCCTTGGATCTATATTTCTGTTTCTGTGCCAGTACCATAATGTCTTGATTACTGTAGCTTTGCAGTGTCGTCTGAAGTCAGGGAGCCTGATTCCTCCAGCTCCAGTTTTTACTTTCAAGAATGCTTTGGCTATTCGGGGTCTTATGTGTTCCCATACAAATGGTGACATTTTTGATTCTAGATCTGTGAAAAATGCCAGTGGTAGTTTGATAGGGATTGCATTAAATCGGTAGCTTGCTTTGGGTAGTAGACTCATTTTCACAATGTTGATTCTTCCTATCCAAGAATGTGACATATCTCTCCATGTGTTTGTATCACCTTTAATTTCTTTCATCAGCGTCTTTTAATTTTCTGCATCCAGGTCTTTTGTCTCCTTAGGTAGGCTGAGCCCTAGATATGTTATGCTTTTTGTTGTAATGGTAAAGAGGAGGGTTTTCTACATTCACTTTCAGAAGTTTCATCATTAGTATATACGAATGGCAGCGATTTCAGTACACTAATTTTGTATCATGCTCCTTTACCAAATTCATTGATTACCTCTCGTATGTTCTTGGTAGCCTCTTTAGTAATCCGTATATATAGTATCATGTCACCGGCAAACAGTGACAGCTTTACTTCTTCTTTCCAGCATTGTGTTTTGAATGCAAACAGGTTGTCTGCCTTCTGGGTATAACAGCTAGAGATGCTATTTAAATAAGAGTTGGCATTTAGAGTTGTTGCCAGAAGGAGTTTTAGGATGGGATTCCATGAAGTGAATGCATTTCTCGTGAAAAAAAGAACATGAAATTTGGGAGACTACAGGAATCTGTGTTTTGGACGGAATTTTCTTCCTTCAGTACATACACGTTGCAAATAGAATCCACAGTCTCTGGAGACAGGGTGTTTAGTACTGTAATGAAGTTCAAATGAGGCCATCAGGTTTTGCCCTAATTCAGTACGATTGGTGTCCTTGGATTGTAGATGGCTATGTTTGTCTTGTTACTCTCTCTGTATATATCAATGGGCTAATTTCTGTTAGGTCATGTAATCTGTGGTCCTTGCTTCTGGCAGCCCTAGCAATAAATGCACCCTTCATAACGAAGGATGAGGCATTATCTTTTGTTCATTCTAAAAGTCCTTAACAGAAAAGACAGCCCTTTCAAGGAAAAAAGGGATCTGCATGACTAGCTGTTTCCAGAGTCTCCAGTGTGTCAGACTTCCCTGAATATTTTAGACTTCCCAGCACTCACAATACTTAAGACAATTCAATGAAATCTCTCAATCTCAATCTCTCTCTCAATCTCTCGTGCTCTCTTCCCTCCTCTCCAGCCCACCTCAGGCAGCTAATGGGTTCTCTTCCTCTGTAGAACCCAGACTAAAACACTTGTGTTATATCCAGGGGTGGAACTATGGGATCATAAGGTAACTGCCTTTGTACGTTTTGAAGACAAGATAAGAGATTTTTCAAAGTGTTTGCTATATTTTACATTCCACCAGCAAAGTATTAGACTTCCATTTCTTCCATATTCTTTGTATTTTTTTAGTTTTTTAACTTTAATTTGATTTTAATTTTTATTTTCTTGAATCGGTCATCAATTTTATACACATCAGTGTATACATATCAATCCCTTTGCCCAATTGAGCACACCACCATCACCGCCCCACTGCTGTTTTCCTCCCTTGGTGTGCATACTTTTGTTCACTCCATCTGTGTCTCAACATCTGCCCTGCAAACCGGTTCATATGTACCATTTCTCTAGGTTCCACATACATGTGTGAATGGACGATATTTGTTTTTCACTTTCTGACTGACTTCACTCTGTATGACAGTCTCTAAATCCATCCACGTCTCCACAAATGACTCAATTTCATTCCTTTTCATGCCTGAGGAATATTCCAATGTCTATATGTACCACAACTTCCTTATCCATTGGCCTGTCGATGGACATTTAGGTTGCTTCCATGACCGGGGTGTTGTAAATACTGCTGCAGTGAACATTGGGGTGCATGTGTCTTTTGGAAGTACGCTGTTCTCTGGGTTTATGCCCAGCAGTGGGATTGCTGGCTCCTATGGTAGTTGTATTCTTCGTTTCTTAAGGAACCTCCATACTGTTCTCCATAGTGACTGTATCAATTTAGATTCCCACCAACAGTGCAAGAGTGTTCCCTTTCTCCACACCCTCTCCAGCATTTATTGTTTCTAGCTTATCTGACGCTGGTCATTCTGAGAGGTGTGAGATGATATCTCCTCGTAGTTTTGATTTCCTTTCCGTAACGATTAGTGATGGGGAGCATTCTTTCATGTGTTTGTGGGCAATCTGTCTATCTTCTGTGGGGAAATGTCTCTTTAGGTCTTCAGCCCACTATTGGATTGCGTTTTTTTTATTTTTGATATTGAGCTGCATGAGCTGCTTGTAAATTTTGGAGATGAATCCTTTGTCTGTTGCTTCCTTTGCAAATATGTTCTTCCATTTTAAGGGTGGTCTTTTCGTCTTGCGTATGGTTGCGTTGGCTGTGCAAATCTTTGAAGTTGCATTAGGTCCCGGTTGTTTCTTTTTGTCTTTATTTCCATTTCTCTAGGAGGTGGTCAAAAAGGATCTTGCTGTAATTTCTGTCATAGAGTGTTCTGCTGATGTTTTCCCCTAAGAGTTTGATAGTGCCTGTCCTTACATTTAGGTGTTTAATCCATTTTGAGTTTATTTTTGAGTATGGGGTTAGGGAGTGTTCTCATTTCATACTTTTCCAGGTACCTGTCCAGTTTTCCCAGCACCACTTATTGAAGAGGCTGTCTTTTCCCCACTCTATATTCTTCCTTCTTTACCAAACAGAAGGTGACCATAAGTGCGTGTGTTTATCTCTGGGCATTCTATCCTGTGCCTTGGATCTATATTTCTGTTTCTGTGCCAGTACCATAATGTCTTGATTACTGTAGCTTTGCAGTGTCGTCTGAAGTCAGGGAGCCTGATTCCTCCAGCTCCAGTTTTCACTTTCAAGAATGCTTTGGCTATTCGGGGTCTTATGTGTTCCCATACAAATGGTGACATTTTTGATTCTAGATCTGTGAAAAATGCCAGTGGTAGTTTGATAGGGATTGCATTAAATCGGTAGCTTGCTTTGGGTAGTAGAGTCATTTTCACAATGTTGACTCTTCCTATCCAAGAATGTGACATATCTCTCCATGTGTTTGTATCACCTTTAATTTCTTTCATCAGCGTCTTATAATTTTCTGCATCCAGGTCTTTTGTCTCCTTAGGTAGGCTGAGCCCTAGATATGTTATGCTTTTTGTTGTAATGGTAAAGAGGAGGGTTTTCTACATTCACTTTCAGAAGTTTCATCATTAGTATATACGAATGGCAGCGATTTCAGTACACTAATTTTGTATCATGCTCCTTTACCAAATTCATTGATTACCTCTCGTATGTTCTTGGTAGCCTCTTTAGTAATCCGTATATATAGTATCATGTCACCGGCAAACAGTGACAGCTTTACTTCTTCTTTCCAGCATTGTGTTTTGAATGCAAACAGGTTGTCTGCCTTCTGGGTATAACAGCTAGAGATGCTATTTAAATAAGAGTTGGCATTTAGAGTTGTTGCCAGAAGGAGTTTTAGGATGGGATTCCATGAAGTGAATGCATTTCTCGTGAAAAAAAGAACATGAAATTTGGGAGACTACAGGAATCTGTGTTTTGGCTGGAATTTTCTTCCTTCAGTACAAACACGTTGCAAATAGAATCCACAGTCTCTGGAGACAGGGTGTTTAGTACTGTAATGAAGTTCAAATGAGGCCATCAGGTTTTGCCCTAATTCAGTACGATTGGTGTCCTTGGATTGTAGATGGCTATGTTTGTCTTGTTACTCTCTCTGTATATATCAATGGGCTAATTTCTGTTAGGTCATGTAATCTGTGGTCCTTGCTTCTGGCAGCCCTAGCAATAAATGCACCCTTCATAACGAAGGATGAGGCATTATCTTTTGTTCATTCTAAAAGTCCTTAACAGAAAAGACAGCCCTTTCAAGGAAAAAAGGGATCTGCATGACTAGCTGTTTCCAGAGTCTCCAGTGTGTCAGACTTCCCTGAATATTTTAGACTTCCCAGCACTCACAATACTTAAGACAATTCAATGAAATCTCTCAATCTCAATCTCTCTCTCAATCTCTCGTGCTCTCTTCCCTCCTCTCCAGCCCACCTCAGGCAGCTAATGGGTTCTCTTCCTCTGTAGAACCCAGACTAAAACACTTGTGTTATATCCAGGGGTGGAACTATGGGATCATAAGGTAACTGCCTTTGTACGTTTTGAAGACAAGATAAGAGATTTTTCAAAGTGTTTGCTATATTTTACATTCCACCAGCAAAGTATTAGACTTCCATTTCTTCCATATTCTTTGTATTTTTTTAGTTTTTTAACTTTAATTTGATTTTAATTTTTATTTTCTTGAATCGGTCATCAATTTTATACACATCAGTGTATACATATCAATCCCTTTGCCCAATTGAGCACACCACCATCACCGCCCCACTGCTGTTTTCCTCCCTTGGTGTGCATACTTTTGTTCACTCCATCTGTGTCTCAACATCTGCCCTGCAAACCGGTTCATATGTACCATTTCTCTAGGTTCCACATACATGTGTGAATGGACGATATTTGTTTTTCACTTTCTGACTGACTTCACTCTGTATGACAGTCTCTAAATCCATCCACGTCTCCACAAATGACTCAATTTCATTCCTTTTCATGCCTGAGGAATATTCCAATGTCTATATGTACCACAACTTCCTTATCCATTGGCCTGTCGATGGACATTTAGGTTGCTTCCATGACCGGGGTGTTGTAAATACTGCTGCAGTGAACATTGGGGTGCATGTGTCTTTTGGAAGTACGCTGTTCTCTGGGTTTATGCCCAGCAGTGGGATTGCTGGCTCCTATGGTAGTTGTATTCTTCGTTTCTTAAGGAACCTCCATACTGTTCTCCATAGTGACTGTATCAATTTAGATTCCCACCAACAGTGCAAGAGTGTTCCCTTTCTCCACACCCTCTCCAGCATTTATTGTTTCTAGCTTATCTGATGCTGGTCATTCTGAGAGGTGTGAGATGATATCTCCTCGTAGTTTTGATTTCCTTTCCGTAACGATTAGTGATGGGGAGCATTCTTTCATGTGTTTGTGGGCAATCTGTCTATCTTCTGTGGGGAAATGTCTCTTTAGGTCTTCAGCCCACTATTGGATTGCGTTTTTTTTATTTTTGATATTGAGCTGCATGAGCTGCTTGTAAATTTTGGAGATGAATCCTTTGTCTGTTGCTTCCTTTGCAAATATGTTCTTCCATTTTAAGGGTGGTCTTTTCGTCTTGCGTATGGTTGCGTTGGCTGTGCAAATCTTTGAAGTTGCATTAGGTCCCGGTTGTTTATTTTTGTCTTTATTTCCATTTCTCTAGGAGGTGGTCAAAAAGGATCTTGCTGTAATTTCTGTCATAGAGTGTTCTGCTGATGTTTTCCCCTAAGAGTTCGCTAGTGCCTGTCCTTACATTTAGGTGTTTAATCCATTTTGAGTTTATTTTTGAGTATGGGGTTAGGGAGTGTTCTCATTTCATACTTTTCCAGGTACCTGTCCAGTTTTCCCAGCACCACTTATTGAAGAGGCTGTCTTTTCCCCACTCTATATTCTTCCTTCTTTACCAAACAGAAGGTGACCATAAGTGCGTGTGTTTATCTCTGGGCATTCTATCCTGTGCCTTGGATCTATATTTCTGTTTCTGTGCCAGTACCATAATGTCTTGATTACTGTAGCTTTGCAGTGTCGTCTGAAGTCAGGGAGCCTGATTCCTCCAGCTCCATTTTTCACTTTCAAGAATGCTTTGGCTATTCGGGGTCTTATGTGTTCCCATACAAATGGTGACATTTTTGATTCTAGATCTGTGAAAAATGCCAGTGGTAGTTTGATAGGGATTGCATTAAATCGGTAGCTTGCTTTGGGTAGTAGAGTCATTTTCACAATGTTGATTCTTCCTATCCAAGAATGTGACATATCTCTCCATGTGTTTGTATCACCTTTAATTTCTTTCATCAGCGTCTTATAATTTTCTGCATCCAGGTCTTTTGTCTCCTTAGGTAGGCTGAGCCCTAGATATGTTATGCTTTTTGTTGTAATGGTAAAGAGGAGGGTTTTCTACATTCACTTTCAGAAGTTTCATCATTAGTATATACGAATGGCAGCGATTTCAGTACACTAATTTTGTATCATGCTCCTTTACCAAATTCATTGATTACCTCTCGTATGTTCTTGGTAGCCTCTTTAGTAATCCTTATATATAGTATCATGTCACCGGCAAACAGTGACAGCTTTACTTCTTCTTTCCAGCATTGTGTTTTGAATGCCAACAGGTTGTCTGCCTTCTGGGTATAACAGCTAGAGATGCTATTTAAATAAGAGTTGGCATTTAGAGTTGTTGCCAGAAGGAGTTTTAGGATGGGATTCCATGAAGTGAATGCATTTCTCGTGAAAAAAAGAACATGAAATTTGGGAGACTACAGGAATCTGTGTTTTGGACGGAATTTTCTTCCTTCAGTACAAACACGTTGCAAATAGAATCCACAGTCTCTGGAGACAGGGTGTTTAGTACTGTAATGAAGTTAAAATGAGGCCATCAGGTTTTGCCCTAATTCAGTACGATTGGTGTCCTTGGATTGTAGATGGCTATGTTTGTCTTGTTACTCTCTCTGTATATATCAATGGGCTAATTTCTGTTAGGTCATGTAATCTGTGGTCCTTGCTTCTGGCAGCCCTAGCAATAAATGCACCCTTCATAACGAAGGATGAGGCATTATCTTTTGATCATTCTAAAAGTCCTTAACAGAAAAGACAGCCCTTTCAAGGAAAAAAGGGATCTGCATGACTAGCTGTTTCCAGAGTCTCCAGTGTGTCAGACTTCCCTGAATATTTTAGACTTCCCAGCACTCACAATACTTAAGACAATTCAATGAAATCTCTCAATCTCAATCTCTCTCTCAATCTCTCGTGCTCTCTTCCCTCCTCTCCAGCCCACCTCAGGCAGCTAATGGGTTCTCTTCCTCTGTAGAACCCAGACTAAAACACTTGTGTTATATCCAGGGGTGGAACTATGGGATCATAAGGTAACTGCCTTTGTACGTTTTGAAGACAAGATAAGAGATTTTTCAAAGTGTTTGCTATATTTTACATTCCACCAGCAAAGTATTAGACTTCCATTTCTTCCATATTCTTTGTATTTTTTTAGTTTTTTAACTTTAATTTGATTTTAATTTTTATTTTCTTGAATCGGTCATCAATTTTATACACATCAGTGTATACATATCAATCCCTTTGCCCAATTGAGCACACCACCATCACCGCCCCACTGCTGTTTTCCTCCCTTGGTGTGCATACTTTTGTTCACTCCATCTGTGTCTCAACATCTGCCCTGCAAACCGGTTCATATGTACCATTTCTCTAGGTTCCACATACATGTGTGAATGGACGATATTTGTTTTTCACTTTCTGACTGACTTCACTCTGTATGACAGTCTCTAAATCCATCCACGTCTCCACAAATGACTCAATTTCATTCCTTTTCATGCCTGAGGAATATTCCAATGTCTATATGTACCACAACTTCCTTATCCATTGGCCTGTCGATGGACATTTAGGTTGCTTCCATGACCGGGGTGTTGTAAATACTGCTGCAGTGAACATTGGGGTGCATGTGTCTTTTGGAAGTACGCTGTTCTCTGGGTTTATGCCCAGCAGTGGGATTGCTGGCTCCTATGGTAGTTGTATTCTTCGTTTCTTAAGGAACCTCCATACTGTTCTCCATAGTGACTGTATCAATTTAGATTCCCACCAACAGTGCAAGAGTGTTCCCTTTCTCCACACCCTCTCCAGCATTTATTGTTTCTAGCTTATCTGATGCTGGTCATTCTGAGAGGTGTGAGATGATATCTCCTCGTAGTTTTGATTTCCTTTCCGTAACGATTAGTGATGGGGAGCATTCTTTCATGTGTTTGTGGGCAATCTGTCTATCTTCTGTGGGGAAATGTCTCTTTAGGTCTTCAGCCCACTATTGGATTGCGTTTTTTTTATTTTTGATATTGAGCTGCATGAGCTGCTTGTAAATTTTGGAGATGAATCCTTTGTCTGTTGCTTCCTTTGCAAATATGTTCTTCCATTTTAAGGGTGGTCTTTTCGTCTTGCGTATGGTTGCGTTGGCTGTGCAAATCTTTGAAGTTGCATTAGGTCCCGGTTGTTTATTTTTGTCTTTATTTCCATTTCTCTAGGAGGTGGTCAAAAAGGATCTTGCTGTAATTTCTGTCATAGAGTGTTCTGCTGATGTTTTCCCCTAAGAGTTCGCTAGTGCCTGTCCTTACATTTAGGTGTTTAATCCATTTTGAGTTTATTTTTGAGTATGGGGTTAGGGAGTGTTCTCATTTCATACTTTTCCAGGTACCTGTCCAGTTTTCCCAGCACCACTTATTGAAGAGGCTGTCTTTTCCCCACTCTATATTCTTCCTTCTTTACCAAACAGAAGGTGACCATAAGTGCGTGTGTTTATCTCTGGGCATTCTATCCTGTGCCTTGGATCTATATTTCTGTTTCTGTGCCAGTACCATAATGTCTTGATTACTGTAGCTTTGCAGTGTCGTCTGAAGTCAGGGAGCCTGATTCCTCCAGCTCCAGTTTTCACTTTCAAGAATGCTTTGGCTATTCGGGGTCTTATGTGTTCCCATACAAATGGTGACATTTTTGATTCTAGATCTGTGAAAAATGCCAGTGGTAGTTTGATAGGGATTGCATTAAATCGGTAGCTTGCTTTGGGTAGTAGAGTCATTTTCACAATGTTGATTCTTCCTATCCAAGAATGTGACATATCTCTCCATGTGTTTGTATCACCTTTAATTTCTTTCATCAGCGTCTTATAATTTTCTGCATCCAGGTCTTTTGTCTCCTTAGGTAGGCTGAGCCCTAGATATGTTATGCTTTTTGTTGTAATGGTAAAGAGGAGGGTTTTCTACATTCACTTTCAGAAGTTTCATCATTAGTATATACGAATGGCAGCGATTTCAGTACACTAATTTTGTATCATGCTCCTTTACCAAATTCATTGATTACCTCTCGTATGTTCTTGGTAGCCTCTTTAGTAATCCGTATATATAGTATCATGTCACCGGCAAACAGTGACAGCTTTACTTCTTCTTTCCAGCAGTGTGTTTTGAATGCAAACAGGTTGTCTGCCTTCTGGTTATAACAGCTAGAGATGCTATTTAAATAAGAGTTGGCATTTAGAGTTGTTGCCAGAAGGAGTTTTAGGATGGGATTCCATGAAGTGAATGCATTTCTCGTGAAAAAAAGAACATGAAATTTGGGAGACTACAGGAATCTGTGTTTTGGATGGAATTTTCTTCCTTCAGTACAAACACGTTGCAAATAGAATCCACAGTCTCTGGAGACAGGGTGTTTAGTACTGTAATGAAGTTAAAATGAGGCCATCAGGTTTTGCCCTAATTCAGTACGATTGGTGTCCTTGGATTGTAGATGGCTATGTTTGTCTTGTTACTCTCTCTGTATATATCAATGGGCTAATTTCTGTTAGGTCATGTAATCTGTGGTCCTTGCTTCTGGCAGCCCTAGCAATAAATGCACCCTTCATAACGAAGGATGAGGCATTATCTTTTGATCATTCTAAAAGTCCTTAACAGAAAAGACAGCCCTTTCAAGGAAAAAAGGGATCTGCATGACTAGCTGTTTCCAGAGTCTCCAGTGTGTCAGACTTCCCTGAATATTTTAGACTTCCCAGCACTCACAATACTTAAGACAATTCAATGAAATCTCTCAATCTCAATCTCTCTCTCAATCTCTCGTGCTCTCTTCCCTCCTCTCCAGCCCACCTCAGGCAGCTAATGGGTTCTCTTCCTCTGTAGAACCCAGACTAAAACACTTGTGTTATATCCAGGGGTGGAACTATGGGATCATAAGGTAACTGCCTTTGTACGTTTTGAAGACAAGATAAGAGATTTTTCAAAGTGTTTGCTATATTTTACATTCCACCAGCAAAGTATTAGACTTCCATTTCTTCCATATTCTTTGTATTTTTTTAGTTTTTTAACTTTAATTTGATTTTAATTTTTATTTTCTTGAATCGGTCATCAATTTTATACACATCAGTGTATACATATCAATCCCTTTGCCCAATTGAGCACACCACCATCACCGCCCCACTGCTGTTTTCCTCCCTTGGTGTGCATACTTTTGTTCACTCCATCTGTGTCTCAACATCTGCCCTGCAAACCGGTTCATATGTACCATTTCTCTAGGTTCCACATACATGTGTGAATGGACGATATTTGTTTTTCACTTTCTGACTGACTTCACTCTGTATGACAGTCTCTAAATCCATCCACGTCTCCACAAATGACTCAATTTCATTCCTTTTCATGCCTGAGGAATATTCCAATGTCTATATGTACCACAACTTCCTTATCCATTGGCCTGTCGATGGACATTTAGGTTGCTTCCATGACCGGGGTGTTGTAAATACTGCTGCAGTGAACATTGGGGTGCATGTGTCTTTTGGAAGTACGCTGTTCTCTGGGTTTATGCCCAGCAGTGGGATTGCTGGCTCCTATGGTAGTTGTATTCTTCGTTTCTTAAGGAACCTCCATACTGTTCTCCATAGTGACTGTATCAATTTAGATTCCCACCAACAGTGCAAGAGTGTTCCCTTTCTCCACACCCTCTCCAGCATTTATTGTTTCTAGCTTATCTGACGCTGGTCATTCTGAGAGGTGTGAGATGATATCTCCTCGTAGTTTTGATTTCCTTTCCGTAACGATTAGTGATGGGGAGCATTCTTTCATGTGTTTGTGGGCAATCTGTCTATCTTCTGTGGGGAAATGTCTCTTTAGGTCTTCAGCCCACTATTGGATTGCGTTTTTTTTATTTTTGATATTGAGCTGCATGAGCTGCTTGTAAATTTTGGAGATGAATCCTTTGTCTGTTGCTTCCTTTGCAAATATGTTCTTCCATTTTAAGGGTGGTCTTTTCGTCTTGCGTATGGTTGCGTTGGCTGTGCAAATCTTTGAAGTTGCATTAGGTCCCGGTTGTTTATTTTTGTCTTTATTTCCATTTCTCTAGGAGGTGGTCAAAAAGGATCTTGCTGTAATTTCTGTCATAGAGTGTTCTGCTGATGTTTTCCCCTAAGAGTTCGCTAGTGCCTGTCCTTACATTTAGGTGTTTAATCCATTTTGAGTTTATTTTTGAGTATGGGGTTAGGGAGTGTTCTCATTTCATACTTTTCCAGGTACCTGTCCAGTTTTCCCAGCACCACTTATTGAAGAGGCTGTCTTTTCCCCACTCTATATTCTTCCTTCTTTACCAAACAGAAGGTGACCATAAGTGCGTGTGTTTATCTCTGGGCATTCTATCCTGTGCCTTGGATCTATATTTCTGTTTCTGTGCCAGTACCATAATGTCTTGATTACTGTAGCTTTGCAGTGTCGTCTGAAGTCAGGGAGCCTGATTCCTCCAGCTCCATTTTTCACTTTCAAGAATGCTTTGGCTATTCGGGGTCTTATGTGTTCCCATACAAATGGTGACATTTTTGATTCTAGATCTGTGAAAAATGCCAGTGGTAGTTTGATAGGGATTGCATTAAATCGGTAGCTTGCTTTGGGTAGTAGAGTCATTTTCACAATGTTGATTCTTCCTATCCAAGAATGTGACATATCTCTCCATGTGTTTGTATCACCTTTAATTTCTTTCATCAGCGTCTTATAATTTTCTGCATCCAGGTCTTTTGTCTCCTTAGGTAGGCTGAGCCCTAGATATGTTATGCTTTTTGTTGTAATGGTAAAGAGGAGGGTTTTCTACATTCACTTTCAGAAGTGTCATCATTAGTATATACGAATGGCAGCGATTTCAGTACACTAATTTTGTATCATGCTCCTTTACCAAATTCATTGATTACCTCTCGTATGTTCTTGGTAGCCTCTTTAGTAATCCGTATATATAGTATCATGTCACCGGCAAACAGTGACAGCTTTACTTCTTCTTTCCAGCAGTGTGTTTTGAATGCAAACAGGTTGTCTGCCTTCTGGGTATAACAGCTAGAGATGCTATTTAAATAAGAGTTGGCATTTAGAGTTGTTGCCAGAAGGAGTTTTAGGATGGGATTCCATGAAGTGAATGCATTTCTCGTGAAAAAAAGAACATGAAATTTGGGAGACTACAGGAATCTGTGTTTTGGACGGAATTTTCTTCCTTCAGTACAAACACGTTGCAAATAGAATCCACAGTCTCTGGAGACAGGGTGTTTAGTACTGTAATGAAGTTAAAATGAGGCCATCAGGTTTTGCCCTAATTCAGTACGATTGGTGTCCTTGGATTGTAGATGGCTATGTTTGTCTTGTTACTCTCTCTGTATATATCAATGGGCTAATTTCTGTTAGGTCATGTAATCTGTGGTCCTTGCTTCTGGCAGCCCTAGCAATAAATGCACCCTTCATAACGAAGGTTGAGGCATTATCTTTTGATCATTCTAAAAGTCCTTAACAGAAAAGACAGCCCTTTCAAGGAAAAAAGGGATCTGCATGACTAGCTGTTTCCAGAGTCTCCAGTGTGTCAGACTTCCCTGAATATTTTAGACTTCCCAGCACTCACAATACTTAAGACAATTCAATGAAATCTCTCAATCTCAATCTCTCTCTCAATCTCTCGTGCTCTCTTCCCTCCTCTCCAGCCCACCTCAGGCAGCTAATGGGTTCTCTTCCTCTGTAGAACCCAGACTAAAACACTTGTGTTATATCCAGGGGTGGAACTATGGGATCATAAGGTAACTGCCTTTGTACGTTTTGAAGACAAGATAAGAGATTTTTCAAAGTGTTTGCTATATTTTACATTCCACCAGCAAAGTATTAGACTTCCATTTCTTCCATATTCTTTGTATTTTTTTAGTTTTTTAACTTTAATTTGATTTTAATTTTTATTTTCTTGAATCGGTCATCAATTTTATACACATCAGTGTATACATATCAATCCCTTTGCCCAATTGAGCACACCACCATCACCGCCCCACTGCTGTTTTCCTCCCTTGGTGTGCATACTTTTGTTCACTCCATCTGTGTCTCAACATCTGCCCTGCAAACCGGTTCATATGTACCATTTCTCTAGGTTCCACATACATGTGTGAATGGACGATATTTGTTTTTCACTTTCTGACTGACTTCACTCTGTATGACAGTCTCTAAATCCATCCACGTCTCCACAAATGACTCAATTTCATTCCTTTTCATGCCTGAGGAATATTCCAATGTCTATATGTACCACAACTTCCTTATCCATTGGCCTGTCGATGGACATTTAGGTTGCTTCCATGACCGGGGTGTTGTAAATACTGCTGCAGTGAACATTGGGGTGCATGTGTCTTTTGGAAGTACGCTGTTCTCTGGGTTTATGCCCAGCAGTGGGATTGCTGGCTCCTATGGTAGTTGTATTCTTCGTTTCTTAAGGAACCTCCATACTGTTCTCCATAGTGACTGTATCAATTTAGATTCCCACCAACAGTGCAAGAGTGTTCCCTTTCTCCACACCCTCTCCAGCATTTATTGTTTCTAGCTTATCTGACGCTGGTCATTCTGAGAGGTGTGAGATGATATCTCCTCGTAGTTTTGATTTCCTTTCCGTAACGATTAGTGATGGGGAGCATTCTTTCATGTGTTTGTGGGCAATCTGTCTATCTTCTGTGGGGAAATGTCTCTTTAGGTCTTCAGCCCACTATTGGATTGCGTTTTTTTTATTTTTGATATTGAGCTGCATGAGCTGCTTGTAAATTTTGGAGATGAATCCTTTGTCTGTTGCTTCCTTTGCAAATATGTTCTTCCATTTTAAGGGTGGTCTTTTCGTCTTGCGTATGGTTGCGTTGGCTGTGCAAATCTTTGAAGTTGCATTAGGTCCCGGTTGTTTATTTTTGTCTTTATTTCCATTTCTCTAGGAGGTGGTCAAAAAGGATCTTGCTGTAATTTCTGTCATAGAGTGTTCTGCTGATGTTTTCCCCTAAGAGTTCGCTAGTGCCTGTCCTTACATTTAGGTGTTTAATCCATTTTGAGTTTATTTTTGAGTATGGGGTTAGGGAGTGTTCTCATTTCATACTTTTCCAGGTACCTGTCCAGTTTTCCCAGCACCACTTATTGAAGAGGCTGTCTTTTCCCCACTCTATATTCTTCCTTCTTTACCAAACAGAAGGTGACCATAAGTGCGTGTGTTTATCTCTGGGCATTCTATCCTGTGCCTTGGATCTATATTTCTGTTTCTGTGCCAGTACCATAATGTCTTGATTACTGTAGCTTTGCAGTGTCGTCTGAAGTCAGGGAGCCTGATTCCTCCAGCTCCATTTTTCACTTTCAAGAATGCTTTGGCTATTCGGGGTCTTATGTGTTCCCATACAAATGGTGACATTTTTGATTCTAGATCTGTGAAAAATGCCAGTGGTAGTTTGATAGGGATTGCATTAAATCGGTAGCTTGCTTTGGGTAGTAGAGTCATTTTCACAATGTTGATTCTTCCTATCCAAGAATGTGACATATCTCTCCATGTGTTTGTATCACCTTTAATTTCTTTCATCAGCGTCTTATAATTTTCTGCATCCAGGTCTTTTGTCTCCTTAGGTAGGCTGAGCCCTAGATATGTTATGCTTTTTGTTGTAATGGTAAAGAGGAGGGTTTTCTACATTCACTTTCAGAAGTGTCATCATTAGTATATACGAATGGCAGCGATTACAGTACACTAATTTTGTATCATGCTCCTTTACCAAATTCATTGATTACCTCTCGTATGTTCTTGGTAGCCTCTTTAGTAATCCGTATATATAGTATCATGTCACCGGCAAACAGTGACAGCTTTACTTCTTCTTTCCAGCAGTGTGTTTTGAATGCAAACAGGTTGTCTGCCTTCTGGGTATAACAGCTAGAGATGCTATTTAAATAAGAGTTGGCATTTAGAGTTGTTGCCAGAAGGAGTTTTAGGATGGGATTCCATGAAGTGAATGCATTTCTCGTGAAAAAAAGAACATGAAATTTGGGAGACTACAGGAATCTGTGTTTTGGACGGAATTTTCTTCCTTCAGTACAAACACGTTGCAAATAGAATCCACAGTCTCTGGAGACAGGGTGTTTAGTACTGTAATGAAGTTAAAATGAGGCCATCAGGTTTTGCCCTAATTCAGTACGATTGGTGTCCTTGGATTGTAGATGGCTATGTTTGTCTTGTTACTCTCTCTGTATATATCAATGGGCTAATTTCTGTTAGGTCATGTAATCTGTGGTCCTTGCTTCTGGCAGCCCTAGCAATAAATGCACCCTTCATAACGAAGGATGAGGCATTATCTTTTGATCATTCTAAAAGTCCTTAACAGAAAAGACAGCCCTTTCAAGGAAAAAAGGGATCTGCATGACTAGCTGTTTCCAGAGTCTCCAGTGTGTCAGACTTCCCTGAATATTTTAGACTTCCCAGCACTCACAATACTTAAGACAATTCAATGAAATCTCTCAATCTCAATCTCTCTCTCAATCTCTCGTGCTCTCTTCCCTCCTCTCCAGCCCACCTCAGGCAGCTAATGGGTTCTCTTCCTCTGTAGAACCCAGACTAAAACACTTGTGTTATATCCAGGGGTGGAACTATGGGATCATAAGGTAACTGCCTTTGTACGTTTTGAAGACAAGATAAGAGATTTTTCAAAGTGTTTGCTATATTTTACATTCCACCAGCAAAGTATTAGACTTCCATTTCTTCCATATTCTTTGTATTTTTTTAGTTTTTTAACTTTAATTTGATTTTAATTTTTATTTTCTTGAATCGGTCATCAATTTTATACACATCAGTGTATACATATCAATCCCTTTGCCCAATTGAGCACACCACCATCACCGCCCCACTGCTGTTTTCCTCCCTTGGTGTGCATACTTTTGTTCACTCCATCTGTGTCTCAACATCTGCCCTGCAAACCGGTTCATATGTACCATTTCTCTAGGTTCCACATACATGTGTGAATGGACGATATTTGTTTTTCACTTTCTGACTGACTTCACTCTGTATGACAGTCTCTAAATCCATCCACGTCTCCACAAATGACTCAATTTCATTCCTTTTCATGCCTGAGGAATATTCCAATGTCTATATGTACCACAACTTCCTTATCCATTGGCCTGTCGATGGACATTTAGGTTGCTTCCATGACCGGGGTGTTGTAAATACTGCTGCAGTGAACATTGGGGTGCATGTGTCTTTTGGAAGTACGCTGTTCTCTGGGTTTATGCCCAGCAGTGGGATTGCTGGCTCCTATGGTAGTTGTATTCTTCGTTTCTTAAGGAACCTCCATACTGTTCTCCATAGTGACTGTATCAATTTAGATTCCCACCAACAGTGCAAGAGTGTTCCCTTTCTCCACACCCTCTCCAGCATTTATTGTTTCTAGCTTATCTGACGCTGGTCATTCTGAGAGGTGTGAGATGATATCTCCTCGTAGTTTTGATTTCCTTTCCGTAACGATTAGTGATGGGGAGCATTCTTTCATGTGTTTGTGGGCAATCTGTCTATCTTCTGTGGGGAAATGTCTCTTTAGGTCTTCAGCCCACTATTGGATTGCGTTTTTTTTATTTTTGATATTGAGCTGCATGAGCTGCTTGTAAATTTTGGAGATGAATCCTTTGTCTGTTGCTTCCTTTGCAAATATGTTCTTCCATTTTAAGGGTGGTCTTTTCGTCTTGCGTATGGTTGCGTTGGCTGTGCAAATCTTTGAAGTTGCATTAGGTCCCGGTTGTTTATTTTTGTCTTTATTTCCATTTCTCTAGGAGGTGGTCAAAAAGGATCTTGCTGTAATTTCTGTCATAGAGTGTTCTGCTGATGTTTTCCCCTAAGAGTTTGATAGTGCCTGTCCTTACATTTAGGTGTTTAATCCATTTTGAGTTTATTTTTGAGTATGGGGTTAGGGAGTGTTCTCATTTCATACTTTTCCAGGTACCTGTCCAGTTTTCCCAGGACCACTTATTGAAGAGGCTGTCTTTTCCCCACTCTATATTCTTCCTTCTTTACCAAACAGAAGGTGACCATAAGTGCGTGTGTTTATCTCTGGGCATTCTATCCTGTGCCTTGGATCTATATTTCTGTTTCTGTGCCAGTACCATAATGTCTTGATTACTGTAGCTTTGCAGTGTCGTCTGAAGTCAGGGAGCCTGATTCCTCCAGCTCCATTTTTTACTTTCAAGAATGCTTTGGCTATTCGGGGTCTTATGTGTTCCCATACAAATGGTGACATTTTTGATTCTAGATCTGTGAAAAATGCCAGTGGTAGTTTGATAGGGATTGCATTAAATCGGTAGCTTGCTTTGGGTAGTAGAGTCATTTTCACAATGTTGATTCTTCCTATCCAAGAATGTGACATATCTCTCCATGTGTTTGTATCACCTTTAATTTCTTTCATCAGCGTCTTATAATTTTCTGCATCCAGGTCTTTTGTCTCCTTAGGTAGGCTGAGCCCTAGATATGTTATGCTTTTTGTTGTAATGGTAAAGAGGAGGGTTTTCTACATTCACTTTCAGAAGTGTCATCATTAGTATATACGAATGGCAGCGATTTCAGTACACTAATTTTGTATCATGCTCCTTTACCAAATTCATTGATTACCTCTCGTATGTTCTTGGTAGCCTCTTTAGTAATCCGTATATATAGTATCATGTCACCGGCAAACAGTGACAGCTTTACTTCTTCTTTCCAGCATTGTGTTTTGAATGCAAACAGGTTGTCTGCCTTCTGGGTATAACAGCTAGAGATGCTATTTAAATAAGAGTTGGCATTTAGAGTTGTTGCCAGAAGGAGTTTTAGGATGGGATTCCATGAAGTGAATGCATTTCTCGTGAAAAAAAGAACATGAAATTTGGGAGACTACAGGAATCTGTGTTTTGGACGGAATTTTCTTCCTTCAGTACAAACACGTTGCAAATAGAATCCACAGTCTCTGGAGACAGGGTGTTTAGTACTGTAATGAAGTTAAAATGAGGCCATCAGGTTTTGCCCTAATTCAGTACGATTGGTGTCCTTGGATTGTAGATGGCTATGTTTGTCTTGTTACTCTCTCTGTATATATCAATGGGCTAATTTCTGTTAGGTCATGTAATCTGTGGTCCTTGCTTCTGGCAGCCCTAGCAATAAATGCACCCTTCATAACGAAGGTTGAGGCATTATCTTTTGATCATTCTAAAAGTCCTTAACAGAAAAGACAGCCCTTTCAAGGAAAAAAGGGATCTGCATGACTAGCTGTTTCCAGAGTCTCCAGTGTGTCAGACTTCCCTGAATATTTTAGACTTCCCAGCACTCACAATACTTAAGACAATTCAATGAAATCTCTCAATCTCAATCTCTCTCTCAATCTCTCGTGCTCTCTTCCCTCCTCTCCAGCCCACCTCAGGCAGCTAATGGGTTCTCTTCCTCTGTAGAACCCAGACTAAAACACTTGTGTTATATCCAGGGGTGGAACTATGGGATCATAAGGTAACTGCCTTTGTACGTTTTGAAGACAAGATAAGAGATTTTTCAAAGTGTTTGCTATATTTTACATTCCACCAGCAAAGTATTAGACTTCCATTTCTTCCATATTCTTTGTATTTTTTTAGTTTTTTAACTTTAATTTGATTTTAATTTTTATTTTCTTGAATCGGTCATCAATTTTATACACATCAGTGTATACATATCAATCCCTTTGCCCAATTGAGCACACCACCATCACCGCCCCACTGCTGTTTTCCTCCCTTGGTGTGCATACTTTTGTTCACTCCATCTGTGTCTCAACATCTGCCCTGCAAACCGGTTCATATGTACCATTTCTCTAGGTTCCACATACATGTGTGAATGGACGATATTTGTTTTTCACTTTCTGACTGACTTCACTCTGTATGACAGTCTCTAAATCCATCCACGTCTCCACAAATGACTCAATTTCATTCCTTTTCATGCCTGAGGAATATTCCAATGTCTATATGTACCACAACTTCCTTATCCATTGGCCTGTCGATGGACATTTAAGTTGCTTCCATGACCGGGGTGTTGTAAATACTGCTGCAGTGAACATTGGGGTGCATGTGTCTTTTGGAAGTACGCTGTTCTCTGGGTTTATGCCCAGCAGTGGGATTGCTGGCTCCTATGGTAGTTGTATTCTTCGTTTCTTAAGGAACCTCCATACTGTTCTCCATAGTGACTGTATCAATTTAGATTCCCACCAACAGTGCAAGAGTGTTCCCTTTCTCCACACCCTCTCCAGCATTTATTGTTTCTAGCTTATCTGACGCTGGTCATTCTGAGAGGTGTGAGATGATATCTCCTCGTAGTTTTGATTTCCTTTCCGTAACGATTAGTGATGGGGAGCATTCTTTCATGTGTTTGTGGGCAATCTGTCTATCTTCTGTGGGGAAATGTCTCTTTAGGTCTTCAGCCCACTATTGGATTGCGTTTTTTTTATTTTTGATATTGAGCTGCATGAGCTGCTTGTAAATTTTGGAGATGAATCCTTTGTCTGTTGCTTCCTTTGCAAATATGTTCTTCCATTTTAAGGGTGGTCTTTTCGTCTTGCGTATGGTTGCATTGGCTGTGCAAATCTTTGAAGTTGCATTAGGTCCCGGTTGTTTATTTTTGTCTTTATTTCCATTTCTCTAGGAGGTGGTCAAAAAGGATCTTGCTGTAATTTCTGTCATAGAGTGTTCTGCTGATGTTTTCCCCTAAGAGTTTGATAGTGCCTGTCCTTACATTTAGGTGTTTAATCCATTTTGAGTTTATTTTTGAGTATGGGGTTAGGGAGTGTTCTCATTTCATACTTTTCCAGGTACCTGTCCAGTTTTCCCAGGACCACATATTGAAGAGGCTGTCTTTTCCCCACTCTATATTCTTCCTTCTTTACCAAACAGAAGGTGACCATAAGTGCGTGTGTTTATCTCTGGGCATTCTATCCTGTGCCTTGGATCTATATTTCTGTTTCTGTGCCAGTACCATAATGTCTTGATTACTGTAGCTTTGCAGTGTCGTCTGAAGTCAGGGAGCCTGATTCCTCCAGCTCCATTTTTTACTTTCAAGAATGCTTTGGCTATTCGGGGTCTTATGTGTTCCCATACAAATGGTGACATTTTTGATTCTAGATCTGTGAAAAATGCCAGTGGTAGTTTGATAGGGATTGCATTAAATCGGTAGCTTGCTTTGGGTAGTAGAGTCATTTTCACAATGTTGATTCTTCCTATCCAAGAATGTGACATATCTCTCCATGTGTTTGTATCACCTTTAATTTCTTTCATCAGCGTCTTATAATTTTCTGCATCCAGGTCTTTTGTCTCCTTAGGTAGGCTGAGCCCTAGATATGTTATGCTTTTTGTTGTAATGGTAAAGAGGAGGGTTTTCTACATTCACTTTCAGAAGTGTCATCATTAGTATATACGAATGGCAGCGATTTCATTACACTAATTTTGTATCATGCTCCTTTACCAAATTCATTGATTACCTCTCGTATGTTCTTGGTAGCCTCTTTAGTAATCCGTATATATAGTATCATGTCACCGGCAAACAGTGACAGCTTTACTTCTTCTTTCCAGCATTGTGTTTTGAATGCAAACAGGTTGTCTGCCTTCTGGGTATAACAGCTAGAGATGCTATTTAAATAAGAGTTGGCATTTAGAGTTGTTGCCAGAAGGAGTTTTAGGATGGGATTCCATGAAGTGAATGCATTTCTCGTGAAAAAAAGAACATGAAATTTGGGAGACTACAGGAATCTGTGTTTTGGACGGAATTTTCTTCCTTCAGTACAAACACGTTGCAAATAGAATCCACAGTCTCTGGAGACAGGGTGTTTAGTACTGTAATGAAGTTAAAATGAGGCCATCAGGTTTTGCCCTAATTCAGTACGATTGGTGTCCTTGGATTGTAGATGGCTATGTTTGTCTTGTTACTCTCTCTGTATATATCAATGGGCTAATTTCTGTTAGGTCATGTAATCTGTGGTCCTTGCTTCTGGCAGCCCTAGCAATAAATGCACCCTTCATAACGAAGGATGAGGCATTATCTTTTGATCATTCTAAAAGTCCTTAACAGAAAAGACAGCCCTTTCAAGGAAAAAAGGGATCTGCATGACTAGCTGTTTCCAGAGTCTCCAGTGTGTCAGACTTCCCTGAATATTTTAGACTTCCCAGCACTCACAATACTTAAGACAATTCAATGAAATCTCTCAATCTCAATCTCTCTCTCAATCTCTCGTGCTCTCTTCCCTCCTCTCCAGCCCACCTCAGGCAGCTAATGGGTTCTCTTCCTCTGTAGAACCCAGACTAAAACACTTGTGTTATATCCAGGGGTGGAACTATGGGATCATAAGGTAACTGCCTTTGTACGTTTTGAAGACAAGATAAGAGATTTTTCAAAGTGTTTGCTATATTTTACATTCCACCAGCAAAGAATTAGACTTCCATTTCTTCCATATTCTTTGTATTTTTTTAGTTTTTTAACTTTAATTTGATTTTAATTTTTATTTTCTTGAATCGGTCATCAATTTTATACACATCAGTGTATACACATCAATCCCTTTGCCCAATTGAGCACACCACCATCACCGCCCCACTGCTGTTTTCCTCCCTTGGTGTGCATACTTTTGTTCACTCCATCTGTGTCTCAACATCTGCCCTGCAAACCGGTTCATATGTACCATTTCTCTAGGTTCCACATACATGTGTGAATGGACGATATTTGTTTTTCACTTTCTGACTGACTTCACTCTGTATGACAGTCTCTAAATCCATCCACGTCTCCACAAATGACTCAATTTCATTCCTTTTCATGCCTGAGGAATATTCCAATGTCTATATGTACCACAACTTCCTTATCCATTGGCCTGTCGATGGACATTTAGGTTGCTTCCATGACCGGGGTGTTGTAAATACTGCTGCAGTGAACATTGGGGTGCATGTGTCTTTTGGAAGTATGCTGTTCTCTGGGTTTATGCCCAGCAGTGGGATTGCTGGCTCCTATGGTAGTTGTATTCTTCGTTTCTTAAGGAACCTCCATACTGTTCTCCATAGTGACTGTATCAATTTAGATTCCCACCAACAGTGCAAGAGTGTTCCCTTTCTCCACACCCTCTCCAGCATTTATTGTTTCTAGCTTATCTGACGCTGGTCATTCTGAGAGGTGTGAGATGATATCTCCTCGTAGTTTTGATTTCCTTTCCGTAACGATTAGTGATGGGGAGCATTCTTTCATGTGTTTGTGGGCAATCTGTCTATCTTCTGTGGGGAAATGTCTCTTTAGGTCTTCAGCCCACTATTGGATTGCGTTTTTTTTATTTTTGATATTGAGCTGCATGAGCTGCTTGTAAATTTTGGAGATGAATCCTTTGTCTGTTGCTTCCTTTGCAAATATGTTCTTCCATTTTAAGGGTGGTCTTTTCGTCTTGCGTATGGTTGCGTTGGCTGTGCAAATCTTTGAAGTTGCATTAGGTCCCGGTTGTTTATTTTTGTCTTTATTTCCATTTCTCTAGGAGGTGGTCAAAAAGGATCTTGCTGTAATTTCTGTCATAGAGTGTTCTGCTGATGTTTTCCCCTAAGAGTTTGATAGTGCCTGTCCTTACATTTAGGTGTTTAATCCATTTTGAGTTTATTTTTGAGTATGGGGGTAGGGAGTGTTCTCATTTCATACTTTTCCAGGTACCTGTCCAGTTTTCCCAGCACCACTTATTGAAGAGGCTGTCTTTTCCCCACTCTATATTCTTCCTTCTTTACCAAACAGAAGGTGACCATAAGTGCGTGTGTTTATCTCTGGGCATTCTATCCTGTGCCTTGGATCTATATTTCTGTTTCTGTGCCAGTACCATAATGTCTTGATTACTGTAGCTTTGCAGTGTCGTCTGAAGTCAGGGAGCCTGATTCCTCCAGCTCCATTTTTCACTTTCAAGAATGCTTTGGCTATTCGGGGTCTTATGTGTTCCCATACAAATGGTGACATTTTTGATTCTAGATCTGTGAAAAATGCCAGTGGTAGTTTGATAGGGATTGCATTAAATCGGTAGCTTGCTTTGGGTGGTAGAGTCATTTTCACAATGTTGATTCTTCCTATCCAAGAATGTGACATATCTCTCCATGTGTTTGTATCACCTTTAATTTCTTTCATCAGCATCTTATAATTTTCTGCATCCAGGTCTTTTGTCTCCTTAGGTAGGCTGAGCCCTAGATATGTTATGCTTTTTGTTGTAATGGTAAAGAGGAGGGTTTTCTACATTCACTTTCAGAAGTGTCATCATTAGTATATACGAATGGCAGCGATTTCAGTACACTAATTTTGTATCATGCTCCTTTACCAAATTCATTGATTACCTCTCGTATGTTCTTGGTAGCCTCTTTAGTAATCCGTATATATAGTATCATGTCACCGGCAAACAGTGACAGCTTTACTTCTTCTTTCCAGCATTGTGTTTTGAATGCAAACAGGTTGTCTGCCTTCTGGGTATAACAGCTAGAGATGCTATTTAAATAAGAGTTGGCATTTAGAGTTGTTGCCAGAAGGAGTTTTAGGATGGGATTCCATGAAGTGAATGCATTTCTCGTGAAAAAAAGAACATGAAATTTGGGAGACTACAGGAATCTGTGTTTTGGACGGAATTTTCTTCCTTCAGTACAAACACGTTGCAAATAGAATCCACAGTCTCTGGAGACAGGGTGTTTAGTACTGTAATGAAGTTAAAATGAGGCCATCAGGTTTTGCCCTAATTCAGTACGATTGGTGTCCTTGGATTGTAGATGGCTATGTTTGTCTTGTTACTCTCTCTGTATATATCAATGGGCTAATTTCTGTTAGGTCATGTAATCTGTGGTCCTTGCTTCTGGCAGCCCTAGCAATAAATGCACCCTTCATAACGAAGGATGAGGCATTATCTTTTGATCATTCTAAAAGTCCTTAACAGAAAAGACAGCCCTTTCAAGGAAAAAAGGGATCTGCATGACTAGCTGTTTCCAGAGTCTCCAGTGTGTCAGACTTCCCTGAATATTTTAGACTTCCCAGCACTCACAATACTTAAGACAATTCAATGAAATCTCTCAATCTCAATCTCTCTCTCAATCTCTCGTGCTCTCTTCCCTCCTCTCCAGCCCACCTCAGGCAGCTAATGGGTTCTCTTCCTCTGTAGAACCCAGACTAAAACACTTGTGTTATATCCAGGGGTGGAACTATGGGATCATAAGGTAACTGCCTTTGTACGTTTTGAAGACAAGATAAGAGATTTTTCAAAGTGTTTGCTATATTTTACATTCCACCAGCAAAGAATTAGACTTCCATTTCTTCCATATTCTTTGTATTTTTTTAGTTTTTTAACTTTAATTTGATTTTAATTTTTATTTTCTTGAATCGGTCATCAATTTTATACACATCAGTGTATACACATCAATCCCTTTGCCCAATTGAGCACACCACCATCACCGCCCCACTGCTGTTTTCCTCCCTTGGTGTGCATACTTTTGTTCACTCCATCTGTGTCTCAACATCTGCCCTGCAAACCGGTTCATATGTACCATTTCTCTAGGTTCCACATACATGTGTGAATGGACGATATTTGTTTTTCACTTTCTGACTGACTTCACTCTGTGTGACAGTCTCTAAATCCATCCACGTCTCCACAAATGACTCAATTTCATTCCTTTTCATGCCTGAGGAATATTCCAATGTCTATATGTACCACAACTTCCTTATCCATTGGCCTGTCGATGGACATTTAGGTTGCTTCCATGACCGGGGTGTTGTAAATACTGCTGCAGTGAACATTGGGGTGCATGTGTCTTTTGGAAGTACGCTGTTCTCTGGGTTTATGCCCAGCAGTGGGATTGCTGGCTCCTATGGTAGTTGTATTCTTCGTTTCTTAAGGAACCTCCATACTGTTCTCCATAGTGACTGTATCAATTTAGATTCCCACCAACAGTGCAAGAGTGTTCCCTTTCTCCACACCCTCTCCAGCATTTATTGTTTCTACCTTATCTGACGCTGGTCATTCTGAGAGGTGTGAGATGATATCTCCTCGTAGTTTTGATTTCCTTTCCGTAACGATTAGTGATGGGGAGCATTCTTTCATGTGTTTGTGGGCAATCTGTCTATCTTCTGTGGGGAAATGTCTCTTTAGGTCTTCAGCCCACTATTGGATTGCGTTTTTTTTATTTTTGATATTGAGCTGCATGAGCTGCTTGTAAATTTTGGAGATGAATCCTTTGTCTGTTGCTTCCTTTGCAAATATGTTCTTCCATTTTAAGGGTGGTCTTTTCGTCTTGCGTATGGTTGCGTTGGCTGTGCAAATCTTTGAAGTTGCATTAGGTCCCGGTTGTTTATTTTTGTCTTTATTTCCATTTCTCTAGGAGGTGGTCAAAAAGGATCTTGCTGTAATTTCTGTCATAGAGTGTTCTGCTGATGTTTTCCCCTAAGAGTTCGCTAGTGCCTGTCCTTACATTTAGGTGTTTAATCCATTTTGAGTTTATTTTTGAGTATGGGGTTAGGGAGTGTTCTCATTTCATACTTTTCCAGGTACCTGTCCAGTTTTCCCAGCACCACTTATTGAAGAGGCTGTCTTTTCCCCACTCTATATTCTTCCTTCTTTACCAAACAGAAGGTGACCATAAGTGCGTGTGTTTATCTCTGGGCATTCTATCCTGTGCCTTGGATCTATATTTCTGTTTCTGTGCCAGTACCATAACGTCTTGATTACTGTAGCTTTGCAGTGTCGTCTGAAGTCAGGGAGCCTGATTCCTCCAGCTCCATTTTTCACTTTCAAGAATGCTTTGGCTATTCGGGGTCTTATGTGTTCCCATACAAATGGTGACATTTTTGATTCTAGATCTGTGAAAAATGCCAGTGGTAGTTTGATAGGGATTGCATTAAATCGGTAGCTTGCTTTGGGTGGTAGAGTCATTTTCACAATGTTGATTCTTCATATCCAAGAATGTGACATATCTCTCCATGTGTTTGTATCACCTTTAATTTCTTTCATCAGCGTCTTATAATTTTCTGCATCCAGGTCTTTTGTCTCCTTAGGTAGGCTGAGCCCTAGATATGTTATGCTTTTTGTTGTAATGGTAAAGAGGAGGGTTTTCTACATTCACTTTCAGAAGTGTCATCATTAGTATATACGAATGGCAGCGATTTCAGTACACTAATTTTGTATCATGCTCCTTTACCAAATTCATTGATTACCTCTCGTATGTTCTTGGTAGCCTCTTTAGTAATCCGTATATATAGTATCATGTCACCGGCAAACAGTGACAGCTTTACTTCTTCTTTCCAGCATTGTGTTTTGAATGCCAACAGGTTGTCTGCCTTCTGGGTATAACAGCTAGAGATGCTATTTAAATAAGAGTTGGCATTTAGAGTTGTTGCCAGAAGGAGTTTTAGGATGGGATTCCATGAAGTGAATGCATTTCTCGTGAAAAAAAGAACATGAAATTTGGGAGACTACAGGAATCTGTGTTTTGGACGGAATTTTCTTCCTTCAGTACAAACACGTTGCAAATAGAATCCACAGTCTCTGGAGACAGGGTGTTTAGTACTGTAATGAAGTTAAAATGAGGCCATCAGGTTTTGCCCTAATTCAGTACGATTGGTGTCCTTGGATTGTAGATGGCTATGTTTGTCTTGTTACTCTCTCTGTATATATCAATGGGCTAATTTCTGCTAGGTCATGTAATCTGTGGTCCTTGCTTCTGGCAGCCCCATCAATAAATGCACCCTTCATAACGAAGGATGAGGCATTATCTTTTGATCATTCTAAAAGTCCTTAACAGAAAAGACAGCCCTTTCAAGGAAAAAAGGGATCTGCATGACTAGCTGTTTCCAGAGTCTCCAGTGTGTCAGACTTCCCTGAATATTTTAGACTTCCCAGCACTCACAATACTTAAGACAATTCAATGAAATCTCTCAATCTCAATCTCTCTCTCAATCTCTCGTGCTCTCTTCCCTCCTCTCCAGCCCACCTCAGGCAGCTAATGGGTTCTGTTCCTCTGTAGAACCCAGACTAAAACACTTGTGTTATATCCAGGGGTGGAACTATGGGATCATAAGGTAACTGCCTTTGTACGTTTTGAAGACAAGATAAGAGATTTTTCAAAGTGTTTGCTATATTTTACATTCCACCAGCAAAGAATTAGACTTCCATTTCTTCCATATTCTTTGTATTTTTTTAGTTTTTTAACTTTAATTTGATTTTAATTTTTATTTTCTTGAATCGGTCATCAATTTTATACACATCAGTGTATACACATCAATCCCTTTGCCCAATTGAGCACACCACCATCACCGCCCCACTGCTGTTTTCCTCCCTTGGTGTGCATACTTTTGTTCACTCCATCTGTGTCTCAACATCTGCCCTGCAAACCGGTTCATATGTACCATTTCTCTAGGTTCCACATACATGTGTGAATGGACGATATTTGTTTTTCACTTTCTGACTGACTTCACTCTGTATGACAGTCTCTAAATCCATCCACGTCTCCACAAATGACTCAATTTCATTCCTTTTCATGCCTGAGGAATATTCCAATGTCTATATGTACCACAACTTCCTTATCCATTGGCCTGTCGATGGACATTTAGGTTGCTTCCATGACCGGGGTGTTGTAAATACTGCTGCAGTGAACATTGGGGTGCATGTGTCTTTTGGAAGTACGCTGTTCTCTGGGTTTATGCCCAGCAGTGGGATTGCTGGCTCCTATGGTAGTTGTATTCTTCGTTTCTTAAGGAACCTCCATACTGTTCTCCATAGTGACTGTATCAATTTAGATTCCCACCAACAGTGCAAGAGTGTTCCCTTTCTCCACACCCTCTCCAGCATTTATTGTTTCTACCTTATCTGACGCTGGTCATTCTGAGAGGTGTGAGATGATATCTCCTCGTAGTTTTGATTTCCTTTCCGTAACGATTAGTGATGGGGAGCATTCTTTCATGTGTTTGTGGGCAATCTGTCTATCTTCTGTGGGGAAATGTCTCTTTAGGTCTTCAGCCCACTATTGGATTGCGTTTTTTTTATTTTTGATATTGAGCTGCATGAGCTGCTTGTAAATTTTGGAGATGAATCCTTTGTCTGTTGCTTCCTTTGCAAATATGTTCTTCCATTTTAAGGGTGGTCTTTTCGTCTTGCGTATGGTTGCGTTGGCTGTGCAAATCTTTGAAGTTGCATTAGGTCCCGGTTGTTTATTTTTGTCTTTATTTCCATTTCTCTAGGAGGTGGTCAAAAAGGATCTTGCTGTAATTTCTGTCATAGAGTGTTCTGCTGATGTTTTCCCCTAAGAGTTCGCTAGTGCCTGTCCTTACATTTAGGTGTTTAATCCATTTTGAGTTTATTTTTGAGTATGGGGTTAGGGAGTGTTCTCATTTCATACTTTTCCAGGTACCTGTCCAGTTTTCCCAGCACCACTTATTGAAGAGGCTGTCTTTTCCCCACTCTATATTCTTCCTTCTTTACCAAACAGAAGGTGACCATAAGTGCGTGTGTTTATCTCTGGGCATTCTATCCTGTGCCTTGGATCTATATTTCTGTTTCTGTGCCAGTACCATAATGTCTTGATTACTGTAGCTTTGCAGTGTCGTCTGAAGTCAGGGAGCCTGATTCCTCCAGCTCCATTTTTCACTTTCAAGAATGCTTTGGCTATTCGGGGTCTTATGTGTTCCCATACAAATGGTGACATTTTTGATTCTAGATCTGTGAAAAATGCCAGTGGTAGTTTGATAGGGATTGCATTAAATCGGTAGCTTGCTTTGGGTGGTAGAGTCATTTTCACAATGTTGATTCTTCCTATCCAAGAATGTGACATATCTCTCCATGTGTTTGTATCACCTTTAATTTCTTTCATCAGCGTCTTATAATTTTCTGCATCCAGGTCTTTTGTCTCCTTAGGTAGGCTGAGCCCTAGATATGTTATGCTTTTTGTTGTAATGGTAAAGAGGAGGGTTTTCTACATTCACTTTCAGAAGTGTCATCATTAGTATATACGAATGGCAGCGATTTCAGTACACTAATTTTGTATCATGCTCCTTTACCAAATTCATTGATTACCTCTCGTATGTTCTTGGTAGCCTCTTTAGTAATCCGTATATATAGTATCATGTCACCGGCAAACAGTGACAGCTTTACTTCTTCTTTCCAGCAATGTGTTTTGAATGCCAACAGGTTGTCTGCCTTCTGGGTATAACAGCTAGAGATGCTATTTAAATAAGAGTTGGCATTTAGAGTTGTTGCCAGAAGGAGTTTTAGGATGGGATTCCATGAAGTGAATGCATTTCTCGTGAAAAAAAGAACATGAAATTTGGGAGACTACAGGAACCTGTGTTTTGGACGGAATTTTCTTCCTTCAGTACAAACACGTTGCAAATAGAATCCACAGTCTCTGGAGACAGGGTGTTTAGTACTGTAATGAAGTTAAAATGAGGCCATCAGGTTTTGCCCTAATTCAGTACGATTGGTGTCCTTGGATTGTAGATGGCTATGTTTGTCTTGTTACTCTCTCTGTATATATCAATGGGCTAATTTCTGCTAGGTCATGTAATCTGTGGTCCTTGCTTCTGGCAGCCCCATCAATAAATGCACCCTTCATAACGAAGGATGAGGCATTATCTTTTGATCATTCTAAAAGTCCTTAACAGAAAAGACAGCCCTTTCAAGGAAAAAAGGGATCTGCATGACTAGCTGTTTCCAGAGTCTCCAGTGTGTCAGACTTCCCTGAATATTTTAGACTTCCCAGCACTCACAATACTTAAGACAATTCAATGAAATCTCTCAATCTCAATCTCTCTCTCAATCTCTCGTGCTCTCTTCGCTCCACTCCAGCCCACCTCAGGCAGCTAATGGGTTCTCTTCCTCTGTAGAACCCAGACTAAAACACTTGTGTTATATCCAGGGGTGGAACTATGGGATCATAAGGTAACTGCCTTTGTACGTTTTGAAGACAAGATAAGAGATTTTTCAAAGTGTTTGCTATATTTTACATTCCACCAGCAAAGTATTAGACTTCCATTTCTTCCATATTCTTTGTATTTTTTTAGTTTTTTAACTTTAATTTGATTTTAATTTTTATTTTCTTGAATCGGTCATCAATTTTATACACATCAGTGTATACATATCAATCCCTTTGCCCAATTGAGCACACCACCATCACCGCCCCACTGCTGTTTTCCTCCCTTGGTGTGCATACTTTTGTTCACTCCATCTGTGTCGCAACATCTGCCCTGCAAACCGGTTCATATGTACCATTTCTCTAGGTTCCACATACATGTGTGAATGGACGATATTTGTTTTTCACTTTCTGACTGACTTCACTCTGTATGACAGTCTCTAAATCCATCCACGTCTCCACAAATGACTCAATTTCATTCCTTTTCATGCCTGAGGAATATTCCAATGTCTATATGTACCACAACTTCCTTATCCATTGGCCTGTCGATGGACATTTAGGTTGCTTCCATGACCGGGGTGTTGTAAATACTGCTGCAGTGAACATTGGGGTGCATGTGTCTTTTGGAAGTACGCTGTTCTCTGGGTTTATGCCCAGCAGTGGGATTGCTGGCTCCTATGGTAGTTGTATTCTTCGTTTCTTAAGGAACCTCCATACTGTTCTCCATAGTGACTGTATCAATTTAGATTCCCACCAACAGTGCAAGAGTGTTCCCTTTCTCCACACCCTCTCCAGCATTTATTGTTTCTAGCTTATCTGACGCTGGTCATTCTGAGAGGTGTGAGATGATATCTCCTCGTAGTTTTGATTTCCTTTCCGTAACGATTAGTGATGGGGAGCATTCTTTCATGTGTTTGTGGGCAATCTGTCTATCTTCTGTGGGGAAATGTCTCTTTAGGTCTTCAGCCCACTATTGGATTGCGTTTTTTTTATTTTTGATATTGAGCTGCATGAGCTGCTTGTAAATTTTGGAGATGAATCCTTTGTCTGTTGCTTCCTTTGCAAATATGTTCTTCCATTTTAAGGGTGGTCTTTTCGTCTTGCGTATGGTTGCGTTGGCTGTGCAAATCTTTGAAGTTGCATTAGGTCCCGGTTGTTTATTTTTGTCTTTATTTCCATTTCTCTAGGAGGTGGTCAAAAAGGATCTTGCTGTAATTTCTGTCATAGAGTGTTCTGCTGATGTTTTCCCCTAAGAGTTCGCTAGTGCCTGTCCTTACATTTAGGTGTTTAATCCATTTTGAGTTTATTTTTGAGTATGGGGTTAGGGAGTGTTCTCATTTCATACTTTTCCAGGTACCTGTCCAGTTTTCCCAGCACCACTTATTGAAGAGGCTGTCTTTTCCCCACTCTATATTCTTCCTTCTTTACCAAACAGAAGGTGACCATAAGTGCGTGTGTTTATCTCTGGGCATTCTATCCTGTGCCTTGGATCTATATTTCTGTTTCTGTGCCAGTACCATAATGTCTTGATTACTGTAGCTTTGCAGTGTCGTCTGAAGTCAGGGAGCCTGATTCCTCCAGCTCCAGTTTTCACTTTCAAGAATGCTTTGGCTATTCGGGGTCTTATGTGTTCCCATACAAATGGTGACATTTTTGATTCTAGATCTGTGAAAAATGCCAGTGGTAGTTTGATAGGGATTGCCTTAAATCGGTAGCTTGCTTTGGGTAGTAGAGTCATTTTCACAATGTTGATTCTTCCTATCCAAGAATGTGACATATCTCTCCATGTGATTGTATCACCTTTAATTTCTTTCATCAGCGTCTTATAATTTTCTGCATCCAGGTCTTTTGTCTCCTTAGGTAGGCTGAGCCCTAGATATGTTATGCTTTTTGTTGTAATGGTAAAGAGGAGGGTTTTCTACATTCACTTTCAGAAGTTTCATCATTAGTATATACGAATGGCAGCGATTTCAGTACACTAATTTTGTATCATGCTCCTTTACCAAATTCATTGATTACCTCTCGTATGTTCTTGGTAGCCTCTTTAGTAATCCGTATATATAGTATCATGTCACCGGCAAACAGTGACAGCTTTACTTCTTCTTTCCAGCATTGTGTTTTGAATGCCAACAGGTTGTCTGCCTTCTGGGTATAACAGCTAGAGATGCTATTTAAATAAGAGTTGGCATTTAGAGTTGTTGCCAGGAGGAGTTTTAGGATGGGATTCCATGAAGTGAATGCATTTCTCGTGAAAAAAAGAACATGAAATTTGGGAGACTACAGGAATCTGTGTTTTGGACGGAATTTTCTTCCTTCAGTACAAACACGTTGCAAATAGAATCCACAGTCTCTGGAGACAGGGTGTTTAGTACTGTAATGAAGTTAAAATGAGGCCATCAGGTTTTGCCCTAATTCAGTACGATTGGTGTCCTTGGATTGTAGATGGCTATGTTTGTCTTGTTACTCTCTCTGTATATATCAATGGGCTAATTTCTGTTAGGTCATGTAATCTGTGGTCCTTGCTTCTGGCAGCCCTAGCAATAAATGCACCCTTCATAACGAAGGATGAGGCATTATCTTTTGATCATTCTAAAAGTCCTTAACAGAAAAGACAGCCCTTTCAAGGACAAAAGGGAACTGCATGACTAGCTGTTTCCAGAGTCTCCAGTGTGTCAGACTTCCCTGAATATTTTAGACTTCCCAGCACTCAGAATACTTAAGACAATTCAATGAAATCTCTCAATCTCAATCTCTCTCTCAATCTCTCGTGCTCTCTTCCCTCCTCTCCAACCCACCTCAGGCAGCTAATGGGTTCTCTTCCTCTGTAGAACCCAGACTAAAACACTTGTGTTATATCCAGGGGTGGAACTATGGGATCATAAGGTAACTGCCTTTGTACGTTTTGAAGACAAGATAAGAGATTTTTCAAAGTGTTTGCTATATTTTACATTCCACCAGCAAAGTATTAGACTTCCATTTCTTCCATATTCTTTGTATTTTTTTATTTTTTTAACTTTAATTTGATTTTAATTTTTATTTTCTTGAATCGGTCATCAATTTTATACACATCAGTGTATACATATCAATCCCTTTGCCCAATTGACCACACCACCATCACCGCCCCACTGCTGTTTTCCTCCCTTGGTGTGCATACTTTTGTTCACTCCATCTGTGTCTCAACATCTGCCCTGCAAACCGGTTCATATGTACCATTTCTCTAGGTTCCACATACCTGTGTGAATGGACGATATTTGTTTTTCACTTTCTGACTGACTTCACTCTGTATGACAGTCTCTAAATCCATCCACGTCTCCACAAATGACTCAATTTCATTCCTTTTCATGCCTGAGGAATATTCCAATGTCTATATGTACCACAACTTCCTTATCCATTGGCCTGTCGATGGACATTTAGGTTGCTTCCATGACCGGGGTGTTGTAAATACTGCTGCAGTGAACATTGGGGTGCATGTGTCTTTTGGAAGTACGCTGTTCTCTGGGTTTATGCCCAGCAGTGGGATTGCTGGCTCCTATGGTAGTTGTATTCTTCGTTTCTTAAGGAACCTCCATACTGTTCTCCATAGTGACTGTATCAATTTAGATTCCCACCAACAGTGCAAGAGTGTTCCCTTTCTCCACACCCTCTCCAGCATTTATTGTTTCTAGCTTATCTGACGCTGGTCATTCTGAGAGGTGTGAGATGATATCTCCTCGTAGTTTTGATTTCCTTTCCGTAACGATTAGTGATGGGGAGCATTCTTTCATGTGTTTGTGGGCAATCTGTCTATCTTCTGTGGGGAAATGTCTCTTTAGGTCTTCAGCCCACTATTGGATTGCGTTTTTTTTATTTTTGATATTGAGCTGCATGAGCTGCTTGTAAATTTTGGAGATGAATCCTTTGTCTGTTGCTTCCTTTGCAAATATGTTCTTCCATTTTAAGGGTGGTCTTTTCGTCTTGCGTATGGTTGCGTTGGCTGTGCAAATCTTTGAAGTTGCATTAGGTCCCGGTTGTTTATTTTTGTCTTTATTTCCATTTCTCTAGGAGGTGGTCAAAAAGGATCTTGCTGTAATTTCTGTCATAGAGTGTTCTGCTGATGTTTTCCCCTAAGAGTTCGCTAGTGCCTGTCCTTACATTTAGGTGTTTAATCCATTTTGAGTTTATTTTTGAGTATGGGGTTAGGGAGTGTTCTCATTTCATACTTTTCCAGGTACCTGTCCAGTTTTCCCAGCACCACTTATTGAAGAGGCTGTCTTTTCCCCACTCTATATTCTTCCTTCTTTACCAAACAGAAGGTGACCATAAGTGCGTGTGTTTATCTCTGGGCATTCTATCCTGTGCCTTGGATCTATATTTCTGTTTCTGTGCCAGTACCATAATGTCTTGATTACTGTAGCTTTGCAGTGTCGTCTGAAGTCAGGGAGCCTGATTCCTCCAGCTCCAGTTTTCACTTTCAAGAATGCTTTGGCTATTCGGGGTCTTATGTGTTCCCATACAAATGGTGACATTTTTGATTCTAGATCTGTGAAAAATGCCAGTGGTAGTTTGATAGGGATTGCCTTAAATCGGTAGCTTGCTTTGGGTAGTAGAGTCATTTTCACAATGTTGATTCTTCCTATCCAAGAATGTGACATATCTCTCCATGTGATTGTATCACCTTTAATTTCTTTCATCAGCGTCTTATAATTTTCTGCATCCAGGTCTTTTGTCTCCTTAGGTAGGCTGAGCCCTAGATATGTTATGCTTTTTGTTGTAATGGTAAAGAGGAGGGTTTTCTACATTCACTTTCAGAAGTTTCATCATTAGTATATACGAATGGCAGCGATTTCAGTACACTAATTTTGTATCATGCTCCTTTACCAAATTCCTTGATTACCTCTCGTATGTTCTTGGTAGCCTCTTTAGTAATCCGTATATATAGTATCATGTCACCGGCAAACAGTGACAGCTTTACTTCTTCTTTCCAGCATTGTGTTTTGAATGCCAACAGGTTGTCTGCCTTCTGGGTATAACAGCTAGAGATGCTATTTAAATAAGAGTTGGCATTTAGAGTTGTTGCCAGAAGGAGTTTTAGGATGGGATTCCATGAAGTGAATGCATTTCTCGTGAAAAAAAGAACATGAAATTTGGGAGACTACAGGAATCTGTGTTTTGGACGGAATTTTCTTCCTTCAGTACAAACACGTTGCAAATAGAATCCACAGTCTCTGGAGACAGGGTGTTTAGTACTGTAATGAAGTTAAAATGAGGCCATCAGGTTTTGCCCTAATTCAGTACGATTGGTGTCCTTGGATTGTAGATGGCTATGTTTGTCTTGTTACTCTCTCTGTATATATCAATGGGCTAATTTCTGTTAGGTCATGTAATCTGTGGTCCTTGCTTCTGGCAGCCCTAGCAATAAATGCACCCTTCATAACGAAGGATGAGGCATTATCTTTTGATCATTCTAAAAGTCCTTAACAGAAAAGACAGCCCTTTCAAGGACAAAAGGGAACTGCATGACTAGCTGTTTCCAGAGTCTCCAGTGTGTCAGACTTCCCTGAATATTTTAGACTTCCCAGCACTCAGAATACTTAAGACAATTCAATGAAATCTCTCAATCTCAATCTCTCTCTCAATCTCTCGTGCTCTCTTCCCTCCTCTCCAACCCACCTCAGGCAGCTAATGGGTTCTCTTCCTCTGTAGAACCCAGACTAAAACACTTGTGTTATATCCAGGGGTGGAACTATGGGATCATAAGGTAACTGCCTTTGTACGTTTTGAAGACAAGATAAGAGATTTTTCAAAGTGTTTGCTATATTTTACATTCCACCAGCAAAGTATTAGACTTCCATTTCTTCCATATTCTTTGTATTTTTTTAGTTTTTTAACTTTAATTTGATTTTAATTTTTATTTTCTTGAATCGGTCATCAATTTTATACACATCAGTGTATACATATCAATCCCTTTGCCCAATTGACCACACCACCATCACCGCCCCACTGCTGTTTTCCTCCCTTGGTGTGCATACTTTTGTTCACTCCATCTGTGTCTCAACATCTGCCCTGCAAACCGGTTCATATGTACCATTTCTCTAGGTTCCACATACCTGTGTGAATGGACGATATTTGTTTTTCACTTTCTGACTGACTTCACTCTGTATGACAGTCTCTAAATCCATCCACGTCTCCACAAATGACTCAATTTCATTCCTTTTCATGCCTGAGGAATATTCCAATGTCTATATGTACCACAACTTCCTTATCCATTGGCCTGTCGATGGACATTTAGGTTGCTTCCATGACCGGGGTGTTGTAAATACTGCTGCAGTGAACATTGGGGTGCATGTGTCTTTTGGAAGTACGCTGTTCTCTGGGTTTATGCCCAGCAGTGGGATTGCTGGCTCCTATGGTAGTTGTATTCTTCGTTTCTTAAGGAACCTCCATACTGTTCTCCATAGTGACTGTATCAATTTAGATTCCCACCAACAGTGCAAGAGTGTTCCCTTTCTCCACACCCTCTCCAGCATTTATTGTTTCTAGCTTATCTGACGCTGGTCATTCTGAGAGGTGTGAGATGATATCTCCTCGTAGTTTTGATTTCCTTTCCGTAACGATTAGTGATGGGGAGCATTCTTTCATGTGTTTGTGGGCAATCTGTCTATCTTCTGTGGGGAAATGTCTCTTTAGGTCTTCAGCCCACTATTGGATTGCGTTTTTTTTATTTTTGATATTGAGCTGCATGAGCTGCTTGTAAATTTTGGAGATGAATCCTTTGTCTGTTGCTTCCTTTGCAAATATGTTCTTCCATTTTAAGGGTGGTCTTTTCGTCTTGCGTATGGTTGCGTTGGCTGTGCAAATCTTTGAAGTTGCATTAGGTCCCGGTTGTTTATTTTTGTCTTTATTTCCATTTCTCTAGGAGGTGGTCAAAAAGGATCTTGCTGTAATTTCTGTCATAGAGTGTTCTGCTGATGTTTTCCCCTAAGAGTTCGCTAGTGCCTGTCCTTACATTTAGGTGTTTAATCCATTTTGAGTTTATTTTTGAGTATGGGGTTAGGGAGTGTTCTCATTTCATACTTTTCCAGGTACCTGTCCAGTTTTCCCAGCACCACTTATTGAAGAGGCTGTCTTTTCCCCACTCTATATTCTTCCTTCTTTACCAAACAGAAGGTGACCATAAGTGCGTGTGTCTATCTCTGGGCATTCTATCCTGTGCCTTGGATCTATATTTCTGTTTCTGTGCCAGTACCATAATGTCTTGATTACTGTAGCTTTGCAGTGTCGTCTGAAGTCAGGGAGCCTGATTCCTCCAGCTCCAGTTTTCACTTTCAAGAATGCTTTGGCTATTCGGGGTCTTATGTGTTCCCATACAAATGGTGACATTTTTGATTCTAGATCTGTGAAAAATGCCAGTGGTAGTTTGATAGGGATTGCCTTAAATCGGTAGCTTGCTTTGGGTAGTAGAGTCATTTTCACAATGTTGATTCTTCCTATCCAAGAATGTGACATATCTCTCCATGTGATTGTATCACCTTTAATTTCTTTCATCAGCGTCTTATAATTTTCTGCATCCAGGTCTTTTGTCTCCTTAGGTAGGCTGAGCCCTAGATATGTTATGCTTTTTGTTGTAATGGTAAAGAGGAGGGTTTTCTACATTCACTTTCAGAAGTTTCATCATTAGTATATACGAATGGCAGCGATTTCAGTACACTAATTTTGTATCATGCTCCTTTACCAAATTCATTGATTACCTCTCGTATGTTCTTGGTAGCCTCTTTAGTAATCCGTATATATAGTATCATGTCACCGGCAAACAGTGACAGCTTTACTTCTTCTTTCCAGCATTGTGTTTTGAATGCCAACAGGTTGTCTGCCTTCTGGGTATAACAGCTAGAGATGCTATTTAAATAAGAGTTGGCATTTAGAGTTGTTGCCAGAAGGAGTTTTAGGATGGGATTCCATGAAGTGAATGCATTTCTCGTGAAAAAAAGAACATGAAATTTGGGAGACTACAGGAATCTGTGTTTTGGACGGAATTTTCTTCCTTCAGTACAAACACGTTGCAAATAGAATCCACAGTCTCTGGAGACAGGGTGTTTAGTACTGTAATGAAGTTAAAATGAGGCCATCAGGTTTTGCCCTAATTCAGTACGATTGGTGTCCTTGGATGGTAGATGGCTATGTTTGTCTTGTTACTCTCTCTGTATATATCAATGGGCTAATTTCTGTTAGGTCATGTAATCTGTGGTCCTTGCTTCTGGCAGCCCTAGCAATAAATGCACCCTTCATAACGAAGGTTGAGGCATTATCTTTTGATCATTCTAAAAGTCCTTAACAGAAAAGACAGCCCTTTCAAGGACAAAAGGGATCTGCATGACTAGCTGTTTCCAGAGTCTCCAGTGTGTCAGACTTCCCTGAATATTTTAGACTTCCCAGCACTCACAATACTTAAGACAATTCAATGAAATCTCTCAATCTCAATCTCTCTCTCAATCTCTCGTGCTCTCTTCCCTCCTCTCCAACCCACCTCAGGCAGCTAATGGGTTCTGTTCCTCTGTAGAACCCAGACTAAAACACTTGTGTTATATCCAGGGGTGGAACTATGGGATCATAAGGTAACTGCCTTTGTACGTTTTGAAGACAAGATAAGAGATTTTTCAAAGTGTTTGCTATATTTTACATTCCACCAGCAAAGTATTAGACTTCCATTTCTTCCATATTCTTTGTATTTTTTTAGTTTTTTAACTTTAATTTGATTTTAATTTTTATTTTCTTGAATCGGTCATCAATTTTATACACATCAGTGTATACATATCAATCCCTTTGCCCAATTGACCACACCACCATCACCGCCCCACTGCTGTTTTCCTCCCTTGGTGTGCATACTTTTGTTCACTCCATCTGTGTCTCAACATCTGCCCTGCAAACCGGTTCATATGTACCATTTCTCTAGGTTCCACATACCTGTGTGAATGGACGATATTTGTTTTTCACTTTCTGACTGACTTCACTCTGTGTGACAGTCTCTAAATCCATCCACGTCTCCACAAATGACTCAATTTCATTCCTTTTCATGCCTGAGGAATATTCCAATGTCTATATGTACCACAACTTCCTTATCCATTGGCCTGTCGATGGACATTTAGGTTGCTTCCATGACCGGGGTGTTGTAAATACTGCTGCAGTGAACATTGGGGTGCATGTGTCTTTTGGAAGTACGCTGTTCTCTGGGTTTATGCCCAGCAGTGGGATTGCTGGCTCTTATGGTAGTTGTATTCTTCGTTTCTTAAGGAACCTCCATACTGTTCTCCATAGTGACTGTATCAATTTAGATTCCCACCAACAGTGCAAGAGTGTTCCCTTTCTCCACACCCTCTCCAGCATTTATTGTTTCTAGCTTATCTGACGCTGGTCATTCTGAGAGGTGTGAGATGATATCTCCTCGTAGTTTTGATTTCCTTTCCGTAACGATTAGTGATGGGGAGCATTCTTTCATGTGTTTGTGGGCAATCCGTCTATCTTCTGTGGGGAAATGTCTCTTTAGGTCTTCAGCCCACTATTGGATTGCGTTTTTTTTATTTTTGATATTGAGCTGCATGAGCTGCTTGTAAATTTTGGAGATGAATCCTTTGTCTGTTGCTTCCTTTGCAAATATGTTCTTCCATTTTAAGGGTGGTCTTTTCGTCTTGCGTATGGTTGCGTTGGCTGTGCAAATCTTTGAAGTTGCATTAGGTCCCGGTTGTTTATTTTTGTCTTTATTTCCATTTCTCTAGGAGGTGGTCAAAAAGGATCTTGCTGTAATTTCTGTCATAGAGTGTTCTGCTGATGTTTTCCCCTAAGAGTTCGCTAGTGCCTGTCCTTACATTTAGGTGTTTAATCCATTTTGTGTTTATTTTTGAGTATGGGGTTAGGGAGTGTTCTCATTTCATACTTTTCCAGGTACCTGTCCAGTTTTCCCAGCACCACTTATTGAAGAGGCTGTCTTTTCCCCACTCTATATTCTTCCTTCTTTACCAAACAGAAGGTGACCATAAGTGCGTGTGTTTATCTCTGGGCATTCTATCCTGTGCCTTGGATCTATATTTCTGTTTCTGTGCCAGTACCATAATGTCTTGATTACTGTAGCTTTGCAGTGTCGTCTGAAGTCAGGGAGCCTGATTCCTCCAGCTCCAGTTTTCACTTTCAAGAATGCTTTGGCTATTCAGGGTCTTATGTGTTCCCATACAAATGGTGACATTTTTGATTCTAGATCTGTGAAAAATGCCAGTGGTAGTTTGATAGGGATTGCCTTAAATCGGTAGCTTGCTTTGGGTAGTAGAGTCCTTTTCACAATGTTGATTCTTCCTATCCAAGAATGTGACATATCTCTCCATGTGTTTGTATCACCTTTAATTTCTTTCATCAGCGTCTTATAATTTTCTGCATCCAGGTCTTTTGTCTCCTTAGGTAGGCTGAGCCCTAGATATGTTATGCTTTTTGTTGTAATGGTAAAGAGGAGGGTTTTCTACATTCACTTTCAGAAGTTTCATCATTAGTATATACGAATGGCAGCGATTTCAGTACACTAATTTTGTATCATGCTCCTTTACCAAATTCATTGATTACCTCTCGTATGTTCTTGGTAGCCTCTTTAGTAATCCGTATATATAGTATCATGTCACCGGCAAACAGTGACAGCTTTACTTCTTCTTTCCAGCATTGTGTTTTGAATGCCAACAGGTTGTCTGCCTTCTGGGTATAACAGCTAGAGATGCTATTTAAATAAGAGTTGGCATTTAGAGTTGTTGCCAGAAGGAGTTTTAGGATGGGATTCCATGAAGTGAATGCATTTCTCGTGAAAAAAAGAACATGAAATTTGGGAGACTACAGGAATCTGTGTTTTGGACGGAATTTTCTTCCTTCAGTACAAACACGTTGCAAATAGAATCCACCGTCTCTGGAGACAGGGTGTTTAGTACTGTAATGAAGTTAAAATGAGTCCATCAGGTTTTGCCCTAATTCAGTACGTTTGGTGTCCTTGGATTGTAGATGGCTATGTTTGTCTTGTTACTCTCTCTGTATATATCAATGGGCTAATTTCTGTTAGGTCATGTAATCTGTGGTCCTTGCTTCTGGCAGCCCTAGCAATAAATGCACCCTTCATAACGAAGGTTGAGGCATTATCTTTTGATCATTCTAAAAGTCCTTAACAGAAAAGACAGCCCTTTCAAGGACAAAAGGGATCTGCATGACTAGCTGTTTCCAGAGTCTCCAGTGTGTCAGACTTCCCTGAATATTTTAGACTTCCCAGCACTCACAATAATTAAGACAATTCAATGAAATCTCTCAATCTCAATCTCTCTCTCAATCTCTCGTGCTCTCTTCCCTCCTCTCCAACCCACCTCAGGCAGCTAATGGGTTCTGTTCCTCTGTAGAACCCAGACTAAAACACTTGTGTTATATCCAGGGGTGGAACTGTGGGATCATAAGGTAACTGCCTTTGTACGTTTTGAAGACAAGATAAGAGATTTTTCAAAGTGTTTGCTATATTTTACATTCCACCAGCAAAGTATTAGACTTCCATTTCTTCCATATTCTTTGTATTTCTTAATTTTTTTAACTTTAATTTGATTTTAATTTTTATTTTCTTGAATCGGTCATCAATTTTATACACATCAGTGTATACATATCAATCCCTTTGCCCAATTGAGCACACCACCATCACCGCCCCACTGCTGTTTTCCTCCCTTGGTGTGCATACTTTTGTTCACTCCATCTGTGTCTCAACATCTGCCCTGCAAACCGGTTCATATGTACCATTTCTCTAGGTTCCACATACCTGTGTGAATGGACGATATTTGTTTTTCACTTTCTGACTGACTTCACTCTGTGTGACAGTCTCTAAATCCATCCACGTCTCCACAAATGACTCAATTTCATTCCTTTTCATGCCTGAGGAATATTCCAATGTCTATATGTACCACAACTTCCTTATCCATTGGCCTGTCGATGGACATTTAGGTTGCTTCCATGACCGGGGTGTTGTAAATACTGCTGCAGTGAACATTGGGGTGCATGTGTCTTTTGGAAGTACGCTGTTCTCTGGGTTTATGCCCAGCAGTGGGATTGCTGGCTCCTATGGTAGTTGTATTCTTCGTTTCTTAAGGAACCTCCATACTGTTCTCCATAGTGACTGTATCAATTTAGATTCCCACCAACAGTGCAAGAGTGTTCCCTTTCTCCACACCCTCTCCAGCATTTATTGTTTCTAGCTTATCTGACGCTGGTCATTCTGAGAGGTGTGAGATGATATCTCCTCGTAGTTTTGATTTCCTTTCCGTAACGATTAGTGATGGGGAGCATTCTTTCATGTGTTTGTGGGCAATCTGTCTATCTTCTGTGGGGAAATGTCTCTTTAGGTCTTCAGCCCACTATTGGATTGCGTTTTTTTTATTTTTGATATTGAGCTGCATGAGCTGCTTGTAAATTTTGGAGATGAATCCTTTGTCTGTTGCTTCCTTTGCAAATATGTTCTTCCATTTTAAGGGTGGTCTTTTCGTCTTGCGTATGGTTGCGTTGGCTGTGCAAATCTTTGAAGTTGCATTAGGTCCCGGTTGTTTATTTTTGTCTTTATTTCCATTTCTCTAGGAGGTGGTCAAAAAGGATCTTGCTGTAATTTCTGTCATAGGGTGTTCTGCTGATGTTTTCCCCTAAGAGTTCGCTAGTGCCTGTCCTTACATTTAGGTGTTTAATCCATTTTGTGTTTATTTTTGAGTATGGGGTTAGGGAGTGTTCTCATTTCATACTTTTCCAGGTACCTGTCCAGTTTTCCCAGCACCACTTATTGAAGAGGCTGTCTTTTCCCCACTCTATATTCTTCCTTCTTTACCAAACAGAAGGTGACCATAAGTGCGTGTGTTTATCTCTGGGCATTCTATCCTGTGCCTTGGATCTATATTTCTGTTTCTGTGCCAGTACCATAATGTCTTGATTACTGTAGCTTTGCAGTGTCGTCTGAAGTCAGGGAGCCTGATTCCTCCAGCTCCAGTTTTCACTTTCAAGAATGCTTTGGCTATTCGGGGTCTTATGTGTTCCCATACAAATGGTGACATTTTTGATTCTAGATCTGTGAAAAATGCCAGTGGTAGTTTGATAGGGATTGCCTTAAATCGGTAGCTTGCTTTGGGTAGTAGAGTCCTTTTCACAATGTTGATTCTTCCTATCCAAGAATGTGACATATCTCTCCATGTGTTTGTATCACCTTTAATTTCTTTCATCAGCGTCTTATAATTTTCTGCATCCAGGTCTTTTGTCTCCTTAGGTAGGCTGAGCCCTAGATATGTTATGCTTTTTGTTGTAATGGTAAAGAGGAGGGTTTTCTACATTCACTTTCAGAAGTTTCATCATTAGTATATACGAATGGCAGCAATTTCAGTACACTAATTTTGTATCATGCTCCTTTACCAAATTCATTGATTACCTCTCGTATGTTCTTGGTAGCCTCTTTAGTAATCCGTATATATAGTATCATGTCACCGGCAAACAGTGACAGCTTTACTTCTTCTTTCCAGCATTGTGTTTTGAATGCCAACAGGTTGTCTGCCTTCTGGGTATAACACCTAGAGATGCTATTTAAATAAGAGTTGGCATTTAGAGTTGTTGCCAGAAGGAGTTTTAGGATGGGATTCCATGAAGTGAATGCATTTCTCGTGAAAAAAAGAACATGAAATTTGGGAGACTACAGGAATCTGTGTTTTGGACGGAATTTTCTTCCTTCAGTACAAACACGTTGCAAATAGAATCCACCGTCTCTGGAGACAGGGTGTTTAGTACTGTAATGAAGTTAAAATGAGTCCATCAGGTTTTGCCCTAATTCAGTACGTTTGGTGTCCTTGGATTGTAGATGGCTATGTTTGTCTTGTTACTCTCTCTGTATATATCAATGGGCTAATTTCTGTTAGGTCATGTAATCTGTGGTCCTTGCTTCTGGCAGCCCTAGCAATAAATGCACCCTTCATAACGAAGGTTGAGGCATTATCTTTTGATCATTCTAAAAGTCCTTAACAGAAAAGACAGCCCTTTCAAGGACAAAAGGGATCTGCATGACTAGCTGTTTCCAGAGTCTCCAGTGTGTCAGACTTCCCTGAATATTTTAGACTTCCCAGCACTCACAATACTTAAGACAATTCAATGAAATCTCTCAATCTCAATCTCTCTCTCAATCTCTCGTGCTCTCTTCCCTCCTCTCCAACCCACCTCAGGCAGCTAATGGGTTCTGTTCCTCTGTAGAACCCAGACTAAAACACTTGTGTTATATCCAGGGGTGGAACTGTGGGATCATAAGGTAACTGCCTTTGTACGTTTTGAAGACAAGATAAGAGATTTTTCAAAGTGTTTGCTATATTTTACATTCCACCAGCAAAGTATTAGACTTCCATTTCTTCCATATTCTTTGTATTTCTTAATTTTTTTAACTTTAATTTGATTTTAATTTTTATTTTCTTGAATCGGTCATCAATTTTATACACATCAGTGTATACATATCAATCCCTTTGCCCAATTGAGCACACCACCATCACCGCCCCACTGCTGTTTTCCTCCCTTGGTGTGCATACTTTTGTTCACTCCATCTGTGTCTCAACATCTGCCCTGCAAACCGGTTCATATGTACCATTTCTCTAGGTTCCACATACCTGTGTGAATGGACGATATTTGTTTTTCACTTTCTGACTGACTTCACTCTGTGTGACAGTCTCTAAATCCATCCACGTCTCCACAAATGACTCAATTTCATTCCTTTTCATGCCTGAGGAATATTCCAATGTCTATATGTACCACAACTTCCTTATCCATTGGCCTGTCGATGGACATTTAGGTTGCTTCCATGACCGGGGTGTTGTAAATACTGCTGCAGTGAACATTGGGGTGCATGTGTCTTTTGGAAGTACGCTGTTCTCTGGGTTTATGCCCAGCAGTGCGATTGCTGGCTCCTATGGTAGTTGTATTCTTCGTTTCTTAAGGAACCTCCATACTGTTCTCCATAGTGACTGTATCAATTTAGATTCCCACCAACAGTGCAAGAGTGTTCCCTTTCTCCACACCCTCTCCAGCATTTATTGTTTCTAGCTTATCTGACGCTGGTCATTCTGAGAGGTGTGAGATGATATCTCCTCGTAGTTTTGATTTCCTTTCCGTAACGATTAGTGATGGGGAGCATTCTTTCATGTGTTTGTGGGCAATCTGTCTATCTTCTGTGGGGAAATGTCTCTTTAGGTCTTCAGCCCACTATTGGATTGCGTTTTTTTTATTTTTGATATTGAGCTGCATGAGCTGCTGGTAAATTTTGGAGATGAATCCTTTGTCTGTTGCTTCCTTTGCAAATATGTTCTTCCATTTTAAGGGTGGTCTTTTCGTCTTGCGTATGGTTGCGTTGGCTGTGCAAATCTTTGAAGTTGCATTAGGTCCCGGTTGTTTATTTTTGTCTTTATTTCCATTTCTCTAGGAGGTGGTCAAAAAGGATCTTGCTGTAATTTCTGTCATAGAGTGTTCTGCTGATGTTTTCCCCTAAGAGTTCGCTAGTGCCTGTCCTTACATTTAGGTGTTTAATCCATTTTGAGTTTATTTTTGAGTATGGGGTTAGGGAGTGTTCTCATTTCATACTTTTCCAGGTACCTGTCCAGTTTTCCCAGCACCACTTATTGAAGAGGCTGTCTTTTCCCCACTCTATATTCTTCCTTCTTTACCAAACAGAAGGTGACCATAAGTGCGTGTGTTTATCTCTGGGCATTCTATCCTGTGCCTTGGATCTATATTTCTGTTTCTGTGCCAGTACCATAATGTCTTGATTACTGTAGCTTTGCAGTGTCGTCTGAAGTCAGGGAGCCTGATTCCTCCAGCTCCAGTTTTCACTTTCAAGAATGCTTTGGCTATTCGGGGTCTTATGTGTTCCCATACCAATGGTGACATTTTTGATTCTAGATCTGTGAAAAATGCCAGTGGTAGTTTGATAGGGATTGCCTTAAATCGGTAGCTTGCTTTGGGTAGTAGAGTCCTTTTCACAATGTTGATTCTTCCTATCCAAGAATGTGACATATCTCTCCATGTGTTTGTATCACCTTTAATTTCTTTCATCAGCGTCTTATAATTTTCTGCATCCAGGTCTTTTGTCTCCTTAGGTAGGCTGAGCCCTAGATATGTTATGCTTTTTGTTGTAATGGTAAAGAGGAGGGTTTTCTACATTCACTTTCAGAAGTTTCATCATTAGTATATACGAATGGCAGCGATTTCAGTACACTAATTTTGTATCATGCTCCTTTACCAAATTCATTGATTACCTCTCGTATGTTCTTGGTAGCCTCTTTAGTAATCCGTATATATAGTATCATGTCACTGGCAAACAGTGACAGCTTTACTTCTTCTTTCCAGCATTGTGTTTTGAATGCCAACAGGTTGTCTGCCTTCTGGGTATAACAGCTAGAGATGCTATTTAAATAAGAGTTGGCATTTAGAGTTGTTGCCAGAAGGAGTTTTAGGATGGGATTCCATGAAGTGAATGCATTTCTCGTGAAAAAAAGAACATGAAATTTGGGAGACTACAGGAATCTGTGTTTTGGACGGAATTTTCTTCCTTCAGTACAAACACGTTGCAAATAGAATCCACCGTCTCTGGAGACAGGGTGTTTAGTACTGTAATGAAGTTAAAATGAGGCCATCAGGTTTTGCCCTAATTCAGTACGTTTGGTGTCCTTGGATTGTAGATGGCTATGTTTGTCTTGTTACTCTCTCTGTATATATCAATGGGCTAATTTCTGTTAGGTCATGTAATCTGTGGTCCTTGCTTCTGGCAGCCCTAGCAATAAATGCACCCTTCATAACGAAGGTTGAGGCATTATCTTTTGATCATTCTAAAAGTCCTTAACAGAAAAGACAGCCCTTTCAAGGACAAAAGGGATCTGCATGACTAGCTGTTTCCAGAGTCTCCAGTGTGTCAGACTTCCCTGAATATTTTAGACTTCCCAGCACTCACAATACTTAAGACAATTCAATGAAATCTCTCAATCTCAATCTCTCTCTCAATCTCTCGTGCTCTCTTCCCTCCTCTCCAACCCACCTCAGGCAGCTAATGGGTTCTCTTCCTCTGTAGAACCCAGACTAAAACACTTGTGTTATATCCAGGGGTGGAACTGTGGGATCATAAGGTAACTGCCTTTGTACGTTTTGAAGACAAGATAAGAGATTTTTCAAAGTGTTTGCTATATTTTACATTCCACCAGCAAAGTATTAGACTTCCATTTCTTCCATATTCTTTGTATTTCTTAATTTTTTTAACTTTAATTTGATTTTAATTTTTATTTTCTTGAATCGGTCATCAATTTTATACACATCAGTGTATACATATCAATCCCTTTGCCCAATTGACCACACCACCATCACCGCCCCACTGCTGTTTTCCTCCCTTGGTGTGCATACTTTTGTTCACTCCATCTGTGTCTCAACATCTGCCCTGCAAACCGGTTCATATGTACCATTTCTCTAGGTTCCACATACCTGTGTGAATGGACGATATTTGTTTTTCACTTTCTGACTGACTTCACTCTGTGTGACAGTCTCTAAATCCATCCACGTCTCCACAAATGACTCAATTTCATTCCTTTTCATGCCTGAGGAATATTCCAATGTCTATATGTACCACAACTTCCTTATCCATTGGCCTGTCGATGGACATTTAGGTTGCTTCCATGACCGGGGTGTTGTAAATACTGCTGCAGTGAACATTGGGGTGCATGTGTCTTTTGGAAGTACGCTGTTCTCTGGGTTTATGCCCAGCAGTGGGATTGCTGGCTCCTATGGTAGTTGTATTCTTCGTTTCTTAAGGAACCTCCATACTGTTCTCCATAGTGACTGTATCAATTTAGATTCCCACCAACAGTGCAAGAGTGTTCCCTTTCTCCACACCCTCTCCAGCATTTATTGTTTCTAGCTTATCTGACGCTGGTCATTCTGAGAGGTGTGAGATGATATCTCCTCGTAGTTTTGATTTCCTTTCCGTAACGATTAGTGATGGGGAGCATTCTTTCATGTGTTTGTGGGCAATCTGTCTATCTTCTGTGGGGAAATGTCTCTTTAGGTCTTCAGCCCACTATTGGATTGCGTTTTTTTTATTTTTGATATTGAGCTGCATGAGCTGCTTGTAAATTTTGGAGATGAATCCTTTGTCTGTTGCTTCCTTTGCAAATATGTTCTTCCATTTTAAGGGTGGTCTTTTCGTCTTGCGTATGGTTGCGTTGGCTGTGCAAATCTTTGAAGTTGCATTAGGTCCCGGTTGTTTATTTTTGTCTTTATTTCCATTTCTCTAGGAGGTGGTCAAAAAGGATCTTGCTGTAATTTCTGTCATAGAGTGTTCTGCTGATGTTTTCCCCTAAGAGTTCGCTAGTGCCTGTCCTTACATTTAGGTGTTTAATCCATTTTGTGTTTATTTTTGAGTATGGGGTTAGGGAGTGTTCTCATTTCATACTTTTCCAGGTACCTGTCCAGTTTTCCCAGCACCACTTATTGAAGAGGCTGTCTTTTCCCCACTCTATATTCTTCCTTCTTTACCAAACAGAAGGTGACCATAAGTGCGTGTGTTTATCTCTGGGCATTCTATCCTGTGCCTTGGATCTATATTTCTGTTTCTGTGCCAGTACCATAATGTCTTGATTACTGTAGCTTTGCAGTGTCGTCTGAAGTCAGGGAGCCTGATTCCTCCAGCTCCAGTTTTCACTTTCAAGAATGCTTTGGCTATTCGGGGTCTTATGTGTTCCCATACAAATGGTGACATTTTTGATTCTAGATCTGTGAAAAATGCCAGTGGTAGTTTGATAGGGATTGCCTTAAATCGGTAGCTTGCTTTGGGTAGTAGAGTCCTTTTCACAATGTTGATTCTTCCTATCCAAGAATGTGACATATCTCTCCATGTGTTTGTATCACCTTTAATTTCTTTCATCAGCGTCTTATAATTTTCTGCATCCAGGTCTTTTGTCTCCTTAGGTAGGCTGAGCCCTAGATATGTTATGCTTTTTGTTGTAATGGTAAAGAGGAGGGTTTTCTACATTCACTTTCAGAAGTTTCATCATTAGTATATACGAATGGCAGCGATTTCAGTACACTAATTTTGTATCATGCTCCTTTACCAAATTCATTGATTACCTCTCGTATGTTCTTGGTAGCCTCTTTAGTAATCCGTATATATAGTATCATGTCACCGGCAAACAGTGACAGCTTTACTTCTTCTTTCCAGCATTGTGTTTTGAATGCCAACAGGTTGTCTGCCTTCTGGGTATAACACCTAGAGATGCTATTTAAATAAGAGTTGGCATTTAGAGTTGTTGCCAGAAGGAGTTTTAGGATGGGATTCCATGAAGTGAATGCATTTCTCGTAAAAAAAAGAACATGAAATTTGGGAGACTACAGGAATCTGTGTTTTGGACGGAATTTTCTTCCTTCAGTACAAACACGTTGCAAATAGAATCCACCGTCTCTGGAGACAGGGTGTTTAGTACTGTAATGAAGTTAAAATGAGGCCATCAGGTTTTGCCCTAATTCAGTACGTTTGGTGTCCTTGGATTGTAGATGGCTATGTTTGTCTTGTTACTCTCTCTGTATATATCAATGGGCTAATTTCTGTTAGGTCATGTAATCTGTGGTCCTTGCTTCTGGCAGCCCTAGCAATAAATGCACCCTTCATAACGAAGGTTGAGGCATTATCTTTTGATCATTCTAAAAGTCCTTAACAGAAAAGACAGCCCTTTCAAGGACAAAAGGGATCTGCATGACTAGCTGTTTCCAGAGTCTCCAGTGTGTCAGACTTCCCTGAATATTTTAGACTTCCCAGCACTCACAATACTTAAGACAATTCAATGAAATCTCTCAATCTCAATCTCTCTCTCAATCTCTCGTGCTCTCTTCCCTCCTCTCCAACCCACCTCAGGCAGCTAATGGGTTCTGTTCCTCTGTAGAACCCAGACTAAAACACTTGTGTTATATCCAGGGGTGGAACTGTGGGATCATAAGGTAACTGCCTTTGTACGTTTTGAAGACAAGATAAGAGATTTTTCAAAGTGTTTGCTATATTTTACATTCCACCAGCAAAGTATTAGACTTCCATTTCTTCCATATTCTTTGTATTTCTTAATTTTTTTAACTTTAATTTGATTTTAATTTTTATTTTCTTGAATCGGTCATCAATTTTATACACATCAGTGTATACATATCAATCCCTTTGCCCAATTGAGCACACCACCATCACCGCCCCACTGCTGTTTTCCTCCCTTGGTGTGCATACTTTTGTTCACTCCATCTGTGTCTCAACATCTGCCCTGCAAACCGGTTCATATGTACCATTTCTCTAGGTTCCACATACCTGTGTGAATGGACGATATTTGTTTTTCACTTTCTGACTGACTTCACTCTGTGTGACAGTCTCTAAATCCATCCACGTCTCCACAAATGACTCAATTTCATTCCTTTTCATGCCTGAGGAATATTCCAATGTCTATATGTACCACAACTTCCTTATCCATTGGCCTGTCGATGGACATTTAGGTTGCTTCCATGACCGGGGTGTTGTAAATACTGCTGCAGTGAACATTGGGGTGCATGTGTCTTTTGGAAGTACGCTGTTCTCTGGGTTTATGCCCAGCAGTGGGATTGCTGGCTCCTATGGTAGTTGTATTCTTCGTTTCTTAAGGAACCTCCATACTGTTCTCCATAGTGACTGTATCAATTTAGATTCCCACCAACAGTGCAAGAGTGTTCCCTTTCTCCACACCCTCTCCAGCATTTATTGTTTCTAGCTTATCTGACGCTGGTCATTCTGAGAGGTGTGAGATGATATCTCCTCGTAGTTTTGATTTCCTTTCCGTAACGATTAGTGATGGGGAGCATTCTTTCATGTGTTTGTGGGCAATCTGTCTATCTTCTGTGGGGAAATGTCTCTTTAGGTCTTCAGCCCACTATTGGATTGCGTTTTTTTTATTTTTGATATTGAGCTGCATGAGCTGCTTGTAAATTTTGGAGATGAATCCTTTGTCTGTTGCTTCCTTTGCAAATATGTTCTTCCATTTTAAGGGTGGTCTTTTCGTCTTGCGTATGGTTGCGTTGGCTGTGCAAATCTTTGAAGTTGCATTAGGTCCCGGTTGTTTATTTTTGTCTTTATTTCCATTTCTCTAGGAGGTGGTCAAAAAGGATCTTGCTGTAATTTCTGTCATAGAGTGTTCTGCTGATGTTTTCCCCTAAGAGTTCGCTAGTGCCTGTCCTTACATTTAGGTGTTTAATCCATTTTGAGTTTATTTTTGAGTATGGGGTTAGGGAGTGTTCTCATTTCATACTTTTCCAGGTACCTGTCCAGTTTTCCCAGCACCACTTATTGAAGAGGCTGTCTTTTCCCCACTCTATATTCTTCCTTCTTTACCAAACAGAAGGTGACCATAAGTGCGTGTGTTTATCTCTGGGCATTCTATCCTGTGCCTTGGATCTATATTTCTGTTTCTGTGCCAGTACCATAATGTCTTGATTACTGTAGCTTTGCAGTGTCGTCTGAAGTCAGGGAGCCTGATTCCTCCAGCTCCAGTTTTCACTTTCAAGAATGCTTTGGCTATTCGGGGTCTTATGTGTTCCCATACAAATGGTGACATTTTTGATTCTAGATCTGTGAAAAATGCCAGTGGTAGTTTGATAGGGATTGCCTTAAATCGGTAGCTTGCTTTGGGTAGTAGAGTCCTTTTCACAATGTTGATTCTTCCTATCCAAGAATGTGACATATCTCTCCATGTGTTTGTATCACCTTTAATTTCTTTCATCAGCGTCTTATAATTTTCTGCATCCAGGTCTTTTGTCTCCTTAGGTAGGCTGAGCCCTAGATATGTTATGCTTTTTGTTGTAATGGTAAAGAGGAGGGTTTTCTACATTCACTTTCAGAAGTTTCATCATTAGTATATACGAATGGCAGCGATTTCAGTACACTAATTTTGTATCATGCTCCTTTACCAAATTCATTGATTACCTCTCGTATGTTCTTGGTAGCCTCTTTAGTAATCCGTATATATAGTATCATGTCACTGGCAAACAGTGACAGCTTTACTTCTTCTTTCCAGCATTGTGTTTTGAATGCCAACAGGTTGTCTGCCTTCTGGGTATAACAGCTAGAGATGCTATTTAAATAAGAGTTGGCATTTAGAGTTGTTGCCAGAAGGAGTTTTAGGATGGGATTCCATGAAGTGAATGCATTTCTCATGAAAAAAAGAACATGAAATTTGGGAGACTACAGGAATCTGTGTTTTGGACGGAATTTTCTTCCTTCAGTACAAACACGTTGCAAATAGAATCCACCGTCTCTGGAGACAGGGTGTTTAGTACTGTAATGAAGTTAAAATGAGGCCATCAGGTTTTGCCCTAATTCAGTACGTTTGGTGTCCTTGGATTGTAGATGGCTATGTTTGTCTTGTTACTCTCTCTGTATATATCAATGGGCTAATTTCTGTTAGGTCATGTAATCTGTGGTCCTTGCTTCTGGCAGCCCTAGCAATAAATGCACCCTTCATAACGAAGGTTGAGGCATTATCTTTTGATCATTCTAAAAGTCCTTAACAGAAAAGACAGCCCTTTCAAGGACAAAAGGGATCTGCATGACTAGCTGTTTCCAGAGTCTCCAGTGTGTCAGACTTCCCTGAATATTTTAGACTTCCCAGCACTCACAATACTTAAGACAATTCAATGAAATCTCTCAATCTCAATCTCTCTCTCAATCTCTCGTGCTCTCTTCCCTCCTCTCCAACCCACCTCAGGCAGCTAATGGGTTCTCTTCCTCTGTAGAACCCAGACTAAAACACTTGTGTTATATCCAGGGGTGGAACTGTGGGATCATAAGGTAACTGCCTTTGTACGTTTTGAAGACAAGATAAGAGATTTTTCAAAGTGTTTGCTATATTTTACATTCCACCAGCAAAGTATTAGACTTCCATTTCTTCCATATTCTTTGTATTTCTTAATTTTTTTAACTTTAATTTGATTTTAATTTTTATTTTCTTGAATCGGTCATCAATTTTATACACATCAGTGTATACATATCAATCCCTTTGCCCAATTGACCACACCACCATCACCGCCCCACTGCTGTTTTCCTCCCTTGGTGTGCATACTTTTGTTCACTCCATCTGTGTCTCAACATCTGCCCTGCAAACCGGTTCATATGTACCATTTCTCTAGGTTCCACATACCTGTGTGAATGGACGATATTTGTTTTTCACTTTCTGACTGACTTCACTCTGTGTGACAGTCTCTAAATCCATCCACGTCTCCACAAATGACTCAATTTCATTCCTTTTCATGCCTGAGGAATATTCCAATGTCTATATGTACCACAACTTCCTTATCCATTGGCCTGTCGATGGACATTTAGGTTGCTTCCATGACCGGGGTGTTGTAAATACTGCTGCAGTGAACATTGGGGTGCATGTGTCTTTTGGAAGTACGCTGTTCTCTGGGTTTATGCCCAGCAGTGGGATTGCTGGCTCCTATGGTAGTTGTATTCTTCGTTTCTTAAGGAACCTCCATACTGTTCTCCATAGTGACTGTATCAATTTAGATTCCCACCAACAGTGCAAGAGTGTTCCCTTTCTCCACACCCTCTCCAGCATTTATTGTTTCTAGCTTATCTGACGCTGGTCATTCTGAGAGGTGTGAGATGATATCTCCTCGTAGTTTTGATTTCCTTTCCGTAACGATTAGTGATGGGGAGCATTCTTTCATGTGTTTGTGGGCAATCTGTCTATCTTCTGTGGGGAAATGTCTCTTTAGGTCTTCAGCCCACTATTGGATTGCGTTTTTTTTATTTTTGATATTGAGCTGCATGAGCTGCTTGTAAATTTTGGAGATGAATCCTTTGTCTGTTGCTTCCTTTGCAAATATGTTCTTCCATTTTAAGGGTGGTCTTTTCGTCTTGCGTATGGTTGCGTTGGCTGTGCAAATCTTTGAAGTTGCATTAGGTCCCGGTTGTTTATTTTTGTCTTTATTTCCATTTCTCTAGGAGGTGGTCAAAAAGGATCTTGCTGTAATTTCTGTCATAGAGTGTTCTGCTGATGTTTTCCCCTAAGAGTTCGCTAGTGCCTGTCCTTACATTTAGGTGTTTAATCCATTTTGAGTTTATTTTTGAGTATGGGGTTAGGGAGTGTTCTCATTTCATACTTTTCCAGGTACCTGTCCAGTTTTCCCAGCACCACTTATTGAAGAGGCTGTCTTTTCCCCACTCTATATTCTTCCTTCTTTACCAAACAGAAGGTGACCATAAGTGCGTGTGTTTATCTCTGGGCATTCTATCCTGTGCCTTGGATCTATATTTCTGTTTCTGTGCCAGTACCATAATGTCTTGATTACTGTAGCTTTGCAGTGTCGTCTGAAGTCAGGGAGCCTGATTCCTCCAGCTCCAGTTTTCACTTTCAAGAATGCTTTGGCTATTCGGGGTCTTATGTGTTCCCATACAAATGGTGACATTTTTGATTCTAGATCTGTGAAAAATGCCAGTGGTAGTTTGATAGGGATTGCCTTAAATCGGTAGCTTGCTTTGGGTAGTAGAGTCCTTTTCACAATGTTGATTCTTCCTATCCAAGAATGTGACATATCTCTCCATGTGTTTGTATCACCTTTAATTTCTTTCATCAGCGTCTTATAATTTTCTGCATCCAGGTCTTTTGTCTCCTTAGGTAGGCTGAGCCCTAGATATGTTATGCTTTTTGTTGTAATGGTAAAGAGGAGGGTTTTCTACATTCACTTTCAGAAGTTTCATCATTAGTATATACGAATGGCAGCGATTTCAGTACACTAATTTTGTATCATGCTCCTTTACCAAATTCATTGATTACCTCTCGTATGTTCTTGGTAGCCTCTTTAGTAATCCGTATATATAGTATCATGTCACCGGCAAACAGTGACAGCTTTACTTCTTCTTTCCAGCATTGTGTTTTGAATGCCAACAGGTTGTCTGCCTTCTGGGTATAACAGCTAGAGATGCTATTTAAATAAGAGTTGGCATTTAGAGTTGTTGCCAGAAGGAGTTTTAGGATGGGATTCCATGAAGTGAATGCATTTCTCGTGAAAAAAAGAACATGAAATTTGGGAGACTACAGGAATCTGTGTTTTGGACGGAATTTTCTTCCTTCAGTACAAACACGTTGCAAATAGAATCCACCGTCTCTGGAGACAGGGTGTTTAGTACTGTAATGAAGTTAAAATGAGGCCATCAGGTTTTGCCCTAATTCAGTACGTTTGGTGTCCTTGGATTGTAGATGGCTATGTTTGTCTTGTTACTCTCTCTGTATATATCAATGGGCTAATTTCTGTTAGGTCATGTAATCTGTGGTCCTTGCTTCTGGCAGCCCTAGCAATAAATGCACCCTTCATAACGAAGGTTGAGGCATTATCTTTTGATCATTCTAAAAGTCCTTAACAGAAAAGACAGCCCTTTCAAGGACAAAAGGGATCTGCATGACTAGCTGTTTCCAGAGTCTCCAGTGTGTCAGACTTCCCTGAATATTTTAGACTTCCCAGCACTCAGAATACTTAAGACAATTCAATGAAATCTCTCAATCTCAATCTCTCTCTCAATCTCTCGTGCTCTCTTCCCTCCTCTCCAACCCACCTCAGGCAGCTAATGGGTTCTGTTCCTCTGTAGAACCCAGACTAAAACACTTGTGTTATATCCAGGGGTGGAACTGTGGGATCATAAGGTAACTGCCTTTGTACGTTTTGAAGACAAGATAAGAGATTTTTCAAAGTGTTTGCTATATTTTACATTCCACCAGCAAAGTATTAGACTTCCATTTCTTCCATATTCTTTGTATTTCTTAATTTTTTTAACTTTAATTTGATTTTAATTTTTATTTTCTTGAATCGGTCATCAATTTTATACACATCAGTGTATACATATCAATCCCTTTGCCCAATTGAGCACACCACCATCACCGCCCCACTGCTGTTTTCCTCCCTTGGTGTGCATACTTTTGTTCACTCCATCTGTGTCTCAACATCTGCCCTGCAAACCGGTTCATATGTACCATTTCTCTAGGTTCCACATACCTGTGTGAATGGACGATATTTGTTTTTCACTTTCTGACTGACTTCACTCTGTGTGACACTCTCTAAATCCATCCACGTCTCCACAAATGACTCAATTTCATTCCTTTTCATGCCTGAGGAATATTCCAATGTCTATATGTACCACAACTTCCTTATCCATTGGCCTGTCGATGGACATTTAGGTTGCTTCCATGACCGGGGTGTTGTAAATACTGCTGCAGTGAACATTGGGGTGCATGTGTCTTTTGGAAGTACGCTGTTCTCTGGGTTTATGCCCAGCAGTGGGATTGCTGGCTCCTATGGTAGTTGTATTCTTCGTTTCTTAAGGAACCTCCATACTGTTCTCCATAGTGACTGTATCAATTTAGATTCCCACCAACAGTGCAAGAGTGTTCCCTTTCTCCACACCCTCTCCAGCATTTATTGTTTCTAGCTTATCTGACGCTGGTCATTCTGAGAGGTGTGAGATGATATCTCCTCGTAGTTTTGATTTCCTTTCCGTAAGGATTAGTGATGGGGAGCATTCTTTCGTGTGTTTGTGGGCAATCTGTCTATCTTCTGTGGGGAAATGTCTCTTTAGGTCTTCAGCCCACTATTGGATTGCGTTTTTTTTATTTTTGATATTGAGCTGCATGAGCTGCTTGTAAATTTTGGAGATGAATCCTTTGTCTGTTGCTTCCTTTGCAAATATGTTCTTCCATTTTAAGGGTGGTCTTTTCGTCTTGCGTATGGTTGCGTTGGCTGTGCAAATCTTTGAAGTTGCATTAGGTCCCGGTTGTTTATTTTTGTCTTTATTTCCATTTCTCTAGGAGGTGGTCAAAAAGGATCTTGCTGTAATTTCTGTCATAGTGTGTTCTGCTGATGTTTTCCCCTAAGAGTTCGCTAGTGCCTGTCCTTACATTTAGGTGTTTAATCCATTTTGTGTTTATTTTTGAGTATGGGGTTAGGGAGTGTTCTCATTTCATACTTTTCCAGGTACCTGTCCAGTTTTCCCAGCACCACTTATTGAAGAGGCTGTCTTTTCCCCACTCTATATTCTTCCTTCTTTACCAAACAGAAGGTGACCATAAGTGCGTGTGTTTATCTCTGGGCATTCTATCCTGTGCCTTGGATCTATATTTCTGTTTCTGTGCCAGTACCATAATGTCTTGATTACTGTAGCTTTGCAGTGTCGTCTGAAGTCAGGGAGCCTGATTCCTCCAGCTCCAGTTTTCACTTTCAAGAATGCTTTGGCTATTCGGGGTCTTATGTGTTCCCATACAAATGGTGACATTTTTGATTCTAGATCTGTGAAAAATGCCAGTGGTAGTTTGATAGGGATTGCCTTAAATCGGTAGCTTGCTTTGGGTAGTAGAGTCCTTTTCACAATGTTGATTCTTCCTATCCAAGAATGTGACATATCTCTCCATGTGTTTGTATCACCTTTAATTTCTTTCGTCAGCGTCTTATAATTTTCTGCATCCAGGTCTTTTGTCTCCTTAGGTAGGCTGAGCCCTAGATATGTTATGCTTTTTGTTGTAATGGTAAAGAGGAGGGTTTTCTACATTCACTTTCAGAAGTTTCATCATTAGTATATACGAATGGCAGCGATTTCAGTACACTAATTTTGTATCATGCTCCTTTACCAAATTCATTGATTACCTCTCGTATGTTCTTGGTAGCCTCTTTAGTAATCCGTATATATAGTATCATGTCACCGGCAAACAGTAACAGCTTTACTTCTTCTTTCCAGCATTGTGTTTTGAATGCCAACAGGTTGTCTGCCTTCTGGGTATAACAGCTAGAGATGCTATTTAAATAAGAGTTGGCATTTAGAGTTGTTGCCAGAAGGAGTTTTAGGATGGGATTCCATGAAGTGAATGCATTTCTCGTGAAAAAAAGAACATGAAATTTGGGAGACTACAGGAATCTGTGTTTTGGACGGAATTTTCTTCCTTCAGTACAAACACGTTGCAAATAGAATCCACCGTCTCTGGAGACAGGGTGTTTAGTACTGTAATGAAGTTAAAATGAGGCCATCAGGTTTTGCCCTAATTCAGTACGTTTGGTGTCCTTGGATTGTAGATGGCTATGTTTGTCTTGTTACTCTCTCTGTATATATCAATGGGCTAATTTCTGTTAGGTCATGTAATCTGTGGTCCTTGCTTCTGGCAGCCCTAGCAATAAATGCACCCTTCATAACGAAGGTTGAGGCATTATCTTTTGATCATTCTAAAAGTCCTTAACAGAAAAGACAGCCCTTTCAAGGACAAAAGGGATCTGCATGACTAGCTGTTTCCAGAGTCTCCAGTGTGTCAGACTTCCCTGAATATTTTAGACTTCCCAGCACTCACAATACTTAAGACAATTCAATGAAATCTCTCAATCTCAATCTCTCTCTCAATCTCTCGTGCTCTCTTCCCTCCTCTCCAACCCACCTCAGGCAGCTAATGGGTTCTGTTCCTCTGTAGAACCCAGACTAAAACACTTGTGTTATATCCAGGGGTGGAACTGTGGGATCATAAGGTAACTGCCTTTGTACGTTTTGAAGACAAGATAAGAGATTTTTCAAAGTGTTTGCTATATTTTACATTCCACCAGCAAAGTATTAGACTTCCATTTCTTCCATATTCTTTGTATTTCTTAATTTTTTTAACTTTAATTTGATTTTAATTTTTATTTTCTTGAATCGGTCATCAATTTTATACACATCAGTGTATACATATCAATCCCTTTGCCCAATTGAGCACACCACCATCACCGCCCCACTGCTGTTTTCCTCCCTTGGTGTGCATACTTTTGTTCACTCCATCTGTGTCTCAACATCTGCCCTGCAAACCGGTTCATATGTACCATTTCTCTAGGTTCCACATACCTGTGTGAATGGACGATATTTGTTTTTCACTTTCTGACTGACTTCACTCTGTGTGACAGTCTCTAAATCCATCCACGTCTCCACAAATGACTCAATTTCATTCCTTTTCATGCCTGAGGAATATTCCAATGTCTATATGTACCACAACTTCCTTATCCATTGGCCTGTCGATGGACATTTAGGTTGCTTCCATGACCGGGGTGTTGTAAATACTGCTGCAGTGAACATTGGGGTGCATGTGTCTTTTGGAAGTACGCTGTTCTCTGGGTTTATGCCCAGCAGTGGGATTGCTGGCTCCTATGGTAGTTGTATTCTTCGTTTCTTAAGGAACCTCCATACTGTTCTCCATAGTGACTGTATCAATTTAGATTCCCACCAACAGTGCAAGAGTGTTCCCTTTCTCCACACCCTCTCCAGCATTTATTGTTTCTAGCTTATCTGACGCTGGTCATTCTGAGAGGTGTGAGATGATATCTCCTCGTAGTTTTGATTTCCTTTCCGTAACGATTAGTGATGGGGAGCATTCTTTCATGTGTTTGTGGGCAATCTGTCTATCTTCTGTGGGGAAATGTCTCTTTAGGTCTTCAGCCCACTATTGGATTGCGTTTTTTTTATTTTTGATATTGAGCTGCATGAGCTGCTTGTAAATTTTGGAGATGAATCCTTTGTCTGTTGCTTCCTTTGCAAATATGTTCTTCCATTTTAAGGGTGGTCTTTTCGTCTTGCGTATGGTTGCGTTGGCTGTGCAAATCTTTGAAGTTGCATTAGGTCCCGGTTGTTTATTTTTGTCTTTATTTCCATTTCTCTAGGAGGTGGTCAAAAAGGATCTTGCTGTAATTTCTGTCATAGAGTGTTCTGCTGATGTTTTCCCCTAAGAGTTCGCTAGTGCCTGTCCTTACATTTAGGTGTTTAATCCATTTTGTGTTTATTTTTGATTATGGGGTTAGGGAGTGTTCTCATTTCATACTTTTCCAGGTACCTGTCCAGTTTTCCCAGCACCACTTATTGAAGAGGCTGTCTTTTCCCCACTCTATATTCTTCCTTCTTTACCAAACAGAAGGTGACCATAAGTGCGTGTGTTTATCTCTGGGCATTCTATCCTGTGCCTTGGATCTATATTTCTGTTTCTGTGCCAGTACCATAATGTCTTGATTACTGTAGCTTTGCAGTGTCGTCTGAAGTCAGGGAGCCGGATTCCTCCAGCTCCAGTTTTCACTTTCAAGAATGCTTTGGCTATTCGAGGTCTTATGTGTTCCCATACAAATGGTGACATTTTTGATTCTAGATCTGTGAAAAATGCCAGTGGTAGTTTGATAGGGATTGCCTTAAATCGGTAGCTTGCTTTGGGTAGTAGAGTCCTTTTCACAATGTTGATTCTTCCTATCCAAGAATGTGACATATCTCTCCATGTGTTTGTATCACCTTTAATTTCTTTCGTCAGCGTCTTATAATTTTCTGCATCCAGGTCTTTTGTCTCCTTAGGTAGGCTGAGCCCTAGATATGTTATGCTTTTTGTTGTAATGGTAAAGAGGAGGGTTTTCTACATTCACTTTCAGAAGTTTCATCATTAGTATATACGAATGGCAGCGATTTCAGTACACTAATTTTGTATCATGCTCCTTTACCAAATTCATTGATTACCTCTCGTATGTTCTTGGTAGCCTCTTTAGTAATCCGTATATATAGTATCATGTCACCGGCAAACAGTGACAGCTTTACTTCTTCTTTCCAGCATTGTGTTTTGAATGCCAACAGGTTGTCTGCCTTCTGGGTATAACACCTAGAGATGCTATTTAAATAAGAGTTGGCATTTAGAGTTGTTGCCAGAAGGAGTTTTAGGATGGGATTCCATGAAGTGAATGCATTTCTCGTGAAAAAAAGAACATGAAATTTGGGAGACTACAGGAATCTGTGTTTTGGACGGAATTTTCTTCCTTCAGTACAAACACGTTGCAAATAGAATCCACCGTCTCTGGAGACAGGGTGTTTAGTACTGTAATGAAGTTAAAATGAGGCCATCAGGTTTTGCCCTAATTCAGTACGTTTGGTGTCCTTGGATTGTAGATGGCTATGTTTGTCTTGTTACTCTCTCTGTATATATCAATGGGCTAATTTCTGTTAGGTCATGTAATCTGTGGTCCTTGCTTCTGGCAGCCCTAGCAATAAATGCACCCTTCATAACGAAGGTTGAGGCATTATCTTTTGATCATTCTAAAAGTCCTTAACAGAAAAGACAGCCCTTTCAAGGACAAAAGGGATCTGCATGACTAGCTGTTTCCAGAGTCTCCAGTGTGTCAGACTTCCCTGAATATTTTAGACTTCCCAGCACTCACAATACTTAAGACAATTCAATGAAATCTCTCAATCTCAATCTCTCTCTCAATCTCTCGTGCTCTCTTCCCTCCTCTCCAACCCACCTCAGGCAGCTAATGGGTTCTGTTCCTCTGTAGAACCCAGACTAAAACACTTGTGTTATATCCAGGGGTGGAACTGTGGGATCATAAGGTAACTGCCTTTGTACGTTTTGAAGACAAGATAAGAGATTTTTCAAAGTGTTTGCTATATTTTACATTCCACCAGCAAAGTATTAGACTTCCATTTCTTCCATATTCTTTGTATTTCTTAATTTTTTTAACTTTAATTTGATTTTAATTTTTATTTTCTTGAATCGGTCATCAATTTTATACACATCAGTGTATACATATCAATCCCTTTGCCCAATTGAGCACACCACCATCACCGCCCCACTGCTGTTTTCCTCCCTTGGTGTGCATACTTTTGTTCACTCCATCTGTGTCTCAACATCTGCCCTGCAAACCGGTTCATATGTACCATTTCTCTAGGTTCCACATACCTGTGTGAATGGATGATATTTGTTTTTCACTTTCTGACTGACTTCACTCTGTGTGACAGTCTCTAAATCCATCCACGTCTCCACAAATGACTCAATTTCATTCCTTTTCATGCCTGAGGAATATTCCAATGTCTATATGTACCACAACTTCCTTATCCATTGGCCTGTCGATGGACATTTAGGTTGCTTCCATGACCGGGGTGTTGTAAATACTGCTGCAGTGAACATTGGGGTGCATGTGTCTTTTGGAAGTACGCTGTTCTCTGGGTTTATGCCCAGCAGTGGGATTGCTGGCTCCTATGGTAGTTGTATTCTTCGTTTCTTAAGGAACCTCCATACTGTTCTCCATAGTGACTGTATCAATTTAGATTCCCACCAACAGTGCAAGAGTGTTCCCTTTCTCCACACCCTCTCCAGCATTTATTGTTTCTAGCTTATCTGACGCTGGTCATTCTGAGAGGTGTGAGATGATATCTCCTCGTAGTTTTGATTTCCTTTCCGTAACGATTAGTGATGGGGAGCATTCTTTCGTGTGTTTGTGGGCAATCTGTCTATCTTCTGTGGGGAAATGTCTCTTTAGGTCTTCAGCCCACTATTGGATTGCGTTTTTTTTATTTTTGATATTGAGCTGCATGAGCTGCTTGTAAATTTTGGAGATGAATCCTTTGTCTGTTGCTTCCTTTGCAAATATGTTCTTCCATTTTAAGGGTGGTCTTTTCGTCTTGCGTATGGTTGCGTTGGCTGTGCAAATCTTTGAAGTTGCATTAGGTCCCGGTTGTTTATTTTTGTCTTTATTTCCATTTCTCTAGGAGGTGGTCAAAAAGGATCTTGCTGTAATTTCTGTCATAGTGTGTTCTGCTGATGTTTTCCCCTAAGAGTTCGCTAGTGCCTGTCCTTACATTTAGGTGTTTAATCCATTTTGTGTTTATTTTTGAGTATGGGGTTAGGGAGTGTTCTCATTTCATACTTTTCCAGGTACCTGTCCAGTTTTCCCAGCACCACTTATTGAAGAGGCTGTCTTTTCCCCACTCTATATTCTTCCTTCTTTACCAAACAGAAGGTGACCATAAGTGCGTGTGTTTATCTCTGGGCATTCTATCCTGTGCCTTGGATCTATATTTCTGTTTCTGTGCCAGTACCATAATGTCTTGATTACTGTAGCTTTGCAGTGTCGTCTGAAGTCAGGGAGCCTGATTCCTCCAGCTCCAGTTTTCACTTTCAAGAATGCTTTGGCTATTCGGGGTCTTATGTGTTCCCATACAAATGGTGACATTTTTGATTCTAGATCTGTGAAAAATGCCAGTGGTAGTTTGATAGGGATTGCCTTAAATCGGTAGCTTGCTTTGGGTAGTAGAGTCCTTTTCACAATGTTGATTCTTCCTATCCAAGAATGTGACATATCTCTCCATGTGTTTGTATCACCTTTAATTTCTTTCATCAGCGTCTTATAATTTTCTGCATCCAGGTCTTTTGTCTCCTTAGGTAGGCTGAGCCCTAGATATGTTATGCTTTTTGTTGTAATGGTAAAGAGGAGGGTTTTCTACATTCACTTTCAGAAGTTTCATCATTAGTATATACGAATGGCAGCGATTTCAGTACACTAATTTTGTATCATGCTCCTTTACCAAATTCATTGATTACCTCTCGTATGTTCTTGGTAGCCTCTTTAGTAATCCGTATATATAGTATCATGTCACCGGCAAACAGTGACAGCTTTACTTCTTCTTTCCAGCATTGTGTTTTGAATGCCAACAGGTTGTCTGCCTTCTGGGTATAACAGCTAGAGATGCTATTTAAATAAGAGTTGGCATTTAGAGTTGTTGCCAGAAGGAGTTTTAGGATGGGATTCCATGAAGTGAATGCATTTCTCGTGAAAAAAAGAACATGAAATTTGGGAGACTACAGGAATCTGTGTTTTGGACGGAATTTTCTTCCTTCAGTACAAACACGTTGCAAATAGAATCCACCGTCTCTGGAGACAGGGTGTTTAGTACTGTAATGAAGTTAAAATGAGGCCATCAGGTTTTGCCCTAATTCAGTACGTTTGGTGTCCTTGGATTGTAGATGGCTATGTTTGTCTTGTTACTCTCTCTGTATATATCAATGGGCTAATTTCTGTTAGGTCATGTAATCTGTGGTCCTTGCTTCTGGCAGCCCTAGCAATAAATGCACCCTTCATAACGAAGGTTGAGGCATTATCTTTTGATCATTCTAAAAGTCCTTAACAGAAAAGACAGCCCTTTCAAGGACAAAAGGGATCTGCATGACTAGCTGTTTCCAGAGTCTCCAGTGTGTCAGACTTCCCTGAATATTTTAGACTTCCCAGCACTCACAATACTTAAGACAATTCAATGAAATCTCTCAATCTCAATCTCTCTCTCAATCTCTCGTGCTCTCTTCCCTCCTCTCCAACCCACCTCAGGCAGCTAATGGGTTCTGTTCCTCTGTAGAACCCAGACTAAAACACTTGTGTTATATCCAGGGGTGGAACTGTGGGATCATAAGGTAACTGCCTTTGTACGTTTTGAAGACAAGATAAGAGATTTTTCAAAGTGTTTGCTATATTTTACATTCCACCAGCAAAGTATTAGACTTCCATTTCTTCCATATTCTTTGTATTTCTTAATTTTTTTAACTTTAATTTGATTTTAATTTTTATTTTCTTGAATCGGTCATCAATTTTATACACATCAGTGTATACATATCAATCCCTTTGCCCAATTGAGCACACCACCATCACCGCCCCACTGCTGTTTTCCTCCCTTGGTGTGCATACTTTTGTTCACTCCATCTGTGTCTCAACATCTGCCCTGCAAACCGGTTCATATGTACCATTTCTCTAGGTTCCACATACCTGTGTGAATGGACGATATTTGTTTTTCACTTTCTGACTGACTTCACTCTGTGTGACAGTCTCTAAATCCATCCACGTCTCCACAAATGACTCAATTTCATTCCTTTTCATGCCTGAGGAATATTCCAATGTCTATATGTACCACAACTTCCTTATCCATTGGCCTGTCGATGGACATTTAGGTTGCTTCCATGACCGGGGTGTTGTAAATACTGCTGCAGTGAACATTGGGGTGCATGTGTCTTTTGGAAGTACGCTGTTCTCTGGGTTTATGCCCAGCAGTGGGATTGCTGGCTCCTATGGTAGTTGTATTCTTCGTTTCTTAAGGAACCTCCATACTGTTCTCCATAGTGACTGTATCAATTTAGATTCCCACCAACAGTGCAAGAGTGTTCCCTTTCTCCACACCCTCTCCAGCATTTATTGTTTCTAGCTTATCTGACGCTGGTCATTCTGAGAGGTGTGAGATGATATCTCCTCGTAGTTTTGATTTCCTTTCCGTAAGGATTAGTGATGGGGAGCATTCTTTCATGTGTTTGTGGGCAATCTGTCTATCTTCTGTGGGGAAATGTCTCTTTAGGTCTTCAGCCCACTATTGGATTGCGTTTTTTTTATTTTTGATATTGAGCTGCATGAGCTGCTTGTAAATTTTGGAGATGAATCCTTTGTCTGTTGCTTCCTTTGCAAATATGTTCTTCCATTTTAAGGGTGGTCTTTTCGTCTTGCGTATGGTTGCGTTGGCTGTGCAAATCTTTGAAGTTGCATTAGGTCCCGGTTGTTTATTTTTGTCTTTATTTCCATTTCTCTAGGAGGTGGTCAAAAAGGATCTTGCTGTAATTTCTGTCATAGTGTGTTCTGCTGATGTTTTC